>NC_088891.1:12415326-12718356 GCF_037157495.1 Lathamus discolor
TTATCTTCAATCTTTCAATTAAAGGTCAAAAAATGAAAGAAGGCAGCCCAGTCATCTATTATGGTTTTTTCCCCTTTCCTATTGCAAAAGGCTCTGTTCTTTACATAGTTGTGTCTCAAACGGTTTGAGATTGTTTTCATTGGTAGAAATGTGAAAAATAATTTTGCAAATTTAGAGAGCAAAAGGAAAACTGCACAGAACGGCAGCAATTTCTCTCGTGTCTCTTTTGGTCGTTAGGCAGCCTAGATCCTCCTGGCACAAGCAAACCCAAAGCATTTATCATAAATTAGTAAATAGTGTCAAACTGCAGACAGGTTAGAGGGAAGTTTGTCTCCAATTCCTGCTTTGTTAGGAAGGAAAACGAGAATTATGTGATTGCAGTGTAGCTCTGCTGTCTGAATTTCAGGGTAGAGAGGAGCTGATTTTGTATTTTTTCTGACATGCACATGGTGAAATGTAGCTGAGGACGTGGATTAGCACACTATGCCTATTCCATCATTGCCCTAAGGCCCTGTAGCACCAGCTCAGTCAGAGCACAGATGGGTCACTGGGCAGACATAGGTCTCATTAAAGAATACCCTTAGCATCAAAAGTCTCTATGCAGGTCAAAGAACCAGCTCTGCTTGCTCTGTGCTAACTCCAGACATAAGCTTAAAACAAACACAGGGTGAGTTTGAGGAAAGAGAAGAGTCACTGGAGAGGAAAGCTTGTGAACAAAAAAAGAAACAGAAAAAAAGAAAGGAAAAGCTGAAAAAAATGTGACCAGATCAAACCAAAACAACAAGATCTTTTATGCCATTTCTTCTATGATACATTGTAAGACTCCAGATAAATCAAAACCAACCTGGTTTGAGGCAAGAAAAAATGATTGATTTAATCTAACTCAGCCGGCTTACCTATTCTTTTGTAAACAGACATTTGTGTTCTTACAAGAAGTATTTAATCAAAGAAGAAAGATGAAAAGTTTTGGTGTTTTGTGGGGTTTTGTTGTTGTTGTTTTGGGGTTTTGTTTGTTTGTTTTGCTTTGTCGTTTTCTTTTTTGGGGGGGCGGGACTTTGGGTCTTTTAAGAATTCCTCACCTTGTCCCCAGTTTTACTTTTATTCCTCAGAAACTCTGTTACTTGCTGAAATAAAAGAAAATCCACCCTGCTGTAACATTATGCCCCCTCAGCGGTTTACAAGTGGGCATAAGCTGGTCCAACCCTTCAGGCTGGAGTCCATGCTGCACACAGCTCCCAGCAGCTGGAGCTGGATTTTGAATTTCTGCACTGGACCTAGTTCACCCCTGGTGAGATTCACCAGTAGCTCCAGACAGCTTTTGCAGGTTTGGAGGCAAGTCTGTCCCTGTGCCAGTGCTCGGGTGTACGTTAGGTCAGGGATAAATCAACCCATATGCTGCCACCTCGGATACAGAAGGTCATAAAACTGCTTTTTCTTCCAGTACCACCTTTATCTGTGAGATGAAGAACCCTGAAAGAACCACCTCTACTGATACCTCTGCTCTCACTAACCCTGTGCCCTTGCCTGGATGCGTGCATCCCCTGCTGGATGCTGTACAGTGCCCAGGGAGGGATGGCCAGGGGAAAGGTATGAGTTAGTTCACATTTGTTAAACTACAGCTGTAGGCTTGGGAGAGCTACGGTTCCCTGCAACATTATCAGCTTGTTTGATAGATGAGTGCGTTAAGAATAACAGAAGCTGGCTACTGAAACTGACAGCAGGGCTCTGGGCAGCAATGGGCCTTGTGTGCAGGAAGGTCAGCATCATCCCTTCCGCTCGGCCACTGCCTGCGCTCACTATGTGTGCTCATGTGCCCAGCTAAGCCTGATGCGTACAGCTGCATGCAGTGCAATGGCAGTGTCTGGGGAGGAAAAAGTGATTAACAGATAATTCTGAATGAAATTGCAAGCACAAGATTAAATTTCCTTCATGAATGACACTGTGTGTTAGTGTTAGTAGCTATGTCACAAACCAGCTCCTTTTCGCTTGCTCATTACAAAGCTGATAATGGGACTAACAGAGCATGTGCAATAAACATTTGCTTTCCTCAGCTCCTGACATGGGTTCAGCTCCATGTGCACATTTAACAATGGGAATGTTCAGGCATAGGCTGCCTATTTGTCACCTGGCTACCCTTGCACACTGCTGTACCTCTTGATATAGATGAAACAGAGCTGCTGTTTGTTCCCTTTCAAAGAGGGAAATGTTCTTTTAATTCAGCAAATGATCCTTGGTGCAGTTAAAGGAAAAAGTCTTTACAAAGAAAATAGGTCTTCTCCACGATCTGAAAAGAGCCTCATCCCTCTGTTCTAGCTCCTCTCATTCCCTAGAACTGCATCTTCAGTGTGAAAAGGACCTGAGTGAAGAGTGCGGCCCTAGTGAAATTCCAACACCCACAGCACAACTACCCATCACCTTCCTAACACTTATGAATTCTCCTAGATAATTTAGAGTCTAAACTATGTCACGGGTACCCTCAGCCATGAGCTCAAGTCTATGTGCCTATGGTTCACATATGTTTCACTGAGATTTTTGCATCCTGAAATGGCTTTTTAGAGGTTAAAGTGACTCATTTCCCATTATTTGTTGATCATTTCCCATCATAGTTCTTGATGTATTACAAGCCTGTTTGGTTCTGCTGAAATCAATGGAACTGCAGATTTACATCACGTACGCCTCTGGCTCCTTTCTTGACAAGAACAGCCTTCTTTGAATTGTACAATTAGTAAAAGTTCAGACTACTGAACTTTTCAGAGCTCATAACAGCACTTGACTGGAATCAGCATTTCATGGAATAGGAATCAAAAGCTGCGTTTTGCTCTAGTGTTCTTACTGCTTCTGCATGTTGTGAGGATAAGACATGGGAATAAACTACAAAGCTCCCATTTTTTTTGCAGCAGTACTGGCTTGACCCCATAGTATTATGTGGTGCTTTCCAACTGTGACTTGACCTCATGCTAAATGAAGCCACTATTTCCAGTACTCCACATGGGTCAGTGCAGGGTGGCAATACAGCAGCTTTCCTTGCGTCCCATGATCTCAAACACCTGCATCTCATTCTACAAAATCAAAACCTGAATGTTTTTCTGCGTACTAATTCCTGCTCCCCAAACTAGGGAAACTGCCTGAGACTTTGTAAGAGCTCTTAAGGATCAAAAAAAGTTTGGAAGGAGAGGAAACAAGATTTATATTAGCCTTTCAAAAAGGATGGAAAACTGAAGGCACAAGAATGATAAAGGGAAACCTGTTCATCCTTCCTTGTTCCCAGCTGATAACCTGGCCTCATCTTGACAATGTTCTGAAGGTCACATCTTCACAAAACTAAAGGAGTTTTAAAATCCATGAGTCATATTTTTCTAAGAAATACACTGAAAACAAAGGGGTCAAACTTTTCCCTGGTGCTACTCTGTAGAGGTCAAGGAAATTAACGCAAGAAAATTATCCCAAGGACAAATTACTTTGAAATTCCAAGGGAAATGCTGCCTTGAATGAGAAAAAAAGCTCAAAGATGTACAAATATCTCAGAGAATTCATAGCAGATTGGTCAGAATTGGGCCCAGTTACAACAATGCAGAAGATGTAACTGAATTCAGACACGCATACACACAACAAAAATAGCAACAACAAAAAAAGGAGGGACCAGAACTATGGTAGGTTAAAGCAGAAAGAGTGAAGAGTCTGGCTGTCTCTCTAGAGCCCTTTTTTAGTAAGCTGCTTTTTAAAATATACTGAATAAACAGAAGACTCTACCAGTCTATCATTCTCAATGGGCTCTGAGAAGCAGTAAATGCCCTCCCTTGCGGTGTCCTGAAATTCTTCCAGGTTCAGGCTATCACTTACACTGAAGTTTATATGATGGTTGAGGAATGGAACATTTCCAAAACAAAGTGAACACTGAGAAAAATGTACAGACTGCAGATGCATTATCAGCTCTAACAGTACTAAGAGGATTCAGAGAGGAAAATGGCGTGACATTCCGTGGCTGGATTATTACTGTCATTTTAGTGCAGGCATAAAAATGACCATGGGTCATATGCACCACTGTCTGGAGCTGTATGTAATTACACCAGCAATTATCTTTTCCTGATGTAGACCAAATCCAGACCCACCAATTGTTTCGGTCTTCCATATGGCATTAATTTATCACATCTTGCTAAAACATTTTATTCTTTTTGATGATGAACACCAACAATAAAGACAGGAGCTTCAACATGTACAGTCAGTCCTTTTACTCTAATAGCTCACACAGTCACTGTAGGCTTCCTGTCAACTTTCAGAACTCTTAAGTTTAGAGAAAAGGCAAGGCCACTCCGAGAGTCACCCTCTATTCACAGGGAAGGAGTACAGTACAAGAAAGGTTTGTCTTTGTGGAAAGAACTTTGCGTTTACTTGGAAGTGAAAAGTTGAGTATGTGCCACTTAGGTATTCTGCACATGACAATCGCTGAGCTTTCCTCCGAGTGCATATTTATACAGCAGGTGGCATTGTTAGTGAATGAAGAACCACACAAGTGGTGAGTGACTCACTTTCCTAAATGTGAAGTTGAAAACTCTTTGATCAGACATTTCCTGCTTTGCCATTCCCTTCTGAGAGCAAAGTAAGAACTACTTGTAGCAGCATGAGCAAGCAATGCTTTCATTGAGTTTTAATGAATTAGCGTGTTTTGCTGAACAGCTTTGTATCTTGTTCTTGGCTACAGTGTAAGATATGAATGGCAGTGACAGCTTAGTATACACTTTCCCAGATCCTGAAAGAATATTTGAGGGGCCAGAAGAAAATGATTTGTGAAAAGCACAAGGAGAAAAATATCTTGTTCTAGTGCTGGATTTTTTTTTTTTCTTTCTTTAAACATAAGAAAGGGTAGATGAAGGTCCTTATGTGTTCTTTGTACCAGCAAGCATAAAGCAGTCTGGGCAACTGTCCTAAGATGGATATTTGACATTTCCTGTGATGTAAGAGACTGTTTGGGAAGTATAACCTGAGCCAGCTGTGCATCATCTGCTTCCTGCCAGCCAGAGATGGGTAACCCACTGGTAAAGCGGGGGCACGTGATGTTCCAGCCAGACCCAACGTGCCAGGAGAGTCCCTGTAGGGCTCATTAGCTGGCAATGTTTCCAGCAGCTCTTTCAATGGCTTCTCCCCCCTGGTGATATTGGAAGCCCAGAAGCACGCACAGGCTGAACTCCCTCCCCGCCTCTGAGCTGTCCTGAGATTTTGACTAACCACGCTGTATTTGTAAAACATTAGTGACCTCTCTTCTCCTTTTCCCTGATTCAGTGAGGGTGTTATACTGTGGGTGTGAGCGGAATGCTGTGCCCTGGCAGCTGTGAAGGGCCATCTCCAGGTTTTGTGTTTCAACATACATCTGTCATCATACACTACCATTTCAATACAGTTTACCTGCTTTTAACTTTAATTAACTTCTGCTACTAACACACCATATATTGCTCTGAGTTTGAGCATGTGATAGGCAAACATTAGAATTGTTAAGCAGGTGAAAAATATCAACAATAAGCAGGGGATTTATTGTAATCAGTCAATATGCTCAGCCTTGCAACTGCTCAGTATTTCATGCTCCATAATTATATGGTTGCCACAGTGTAGCCATTCAACAGAGTTATAATTAGTGAGTAATTAACTGAAGCATTTGATGACATGCTGCAGCGCACAAAGCATGTGTGCTGTTGATAGCAAAAGGATAAGTAAACTGTCTTTGTAACAATTTCCTGAAACCAGCAAAAAGCTCATTGTTTCTCATTTGTGGTAATTTCCACAACTTTTCAGGTGCTGTACAAGATGAGAAAATTTATAGATGATTTAGATGCTACCACACTGTTTAGGCACCGGGCTTCTATTGAAATCAACCATATTTAATTGCCTTCGTGGATCTCAGCCTTATGCATACACACATGCTGGGCTGCCTCAATGCATCCTTACAGTCAGAGCTATACATCTCCCTCTATTGGTATATAAAAAAAATTAAACATATATATATAATTTTTATATATATATATAAATGTTGCTTATTTCTGTAGGAATAAAGATTAAAGTAACGCTAATATAACGGTATACTACAGTAAGTAATACATCAAAACAGCTATTCTATAGAAAATACAGCCCTAATTAAAGACAATTTGAATGGTTTCAAGCTGTCCAGATCAGCTTTGAGTATAGCCTTCTTAAAAAAAAGACTGTAAATTGGTGCTATTTCTCAACACACCTAATGAAGGTACAGGGGCAGGAATTCAGGAATTCAGCACAGAATTGATGTAAAAAGATGTATGGAAAGGCATGGTGAGATGCCTGGTACCTGGCAAGGAAATGAAGGATGCATGGGGACAGCAGACAAAGTCTGCAGTTTTTACACCAGATAAAGACAAAATTTGCATCAGAAAAGTTGAATGCCACCCTGAAAGCTGCTTTTTGTTCCTTGTGCCAAGTCTTGGCCTCCGCACAGGCCCAGTGACGTTTCACTTTGATATTTTCAATCCGTTGTTTTTCCAAAATGTTTTTGTTTGGTTTTAGGTCATCCAAGTATTGCAGGCTATTTAAAGGCCCTTTCTTATCTTTTCATTAGAACAGCAGCCCTGCTAGCTGTGCGTGTCCATACATAATCTCCAGTAACCTCTGCCAGCACAGAGCTGGAACACTTCCGAATTGTGTTGTCTTTTAAGTGAATTATTTTACATTTTTCTGATCATGGCATTTGAAACATTCAGTCATAAATATATCAGAAACACGGATATTCTTTATAGAGTCACTGTGTCAGCTTGAATTTGATAGAACAAACCAGTGTAAGCTATTTGCTCTCCTGAACCGAAAAAAAATATATAATCCTTAGTAAGCTATGAAACACTGCACAGCATCTGCACCTCTAAACACACAACCTGTAATTTCTCAGTGAGTGCCAGATGATGAACAGTGTAGGCAGTGCTAAAATCTACCTCTGCTTCTGTAATGAAGCTCTCATTACTGCAGCCTTAAGTTCTTGATTAGCCAAAAGTAAGTTTCTCAAATTTACAGTTGTGACAGGGATGTGATCTGGTGTAATAGTGGCTAATAAGCTATTTCATAGGCTGGTTTATAAAGCCATAGTGGAAGTTTTAAAGTGAACTTGGTCCAGTGGCATCCTGACTTCAGGTGACATAAGCCTCCTGCTTGAATCATTTCAGAACATGGATTTTGAAATTAATGGTGACAAATTAAATACTGCTATTTTGAAATGCTTAATTTTTGGTCCATATCAAACCAACCGTTGCATTTGCTATAACCGTGACTATTTTTGTTTCGAGCTGAGCAATATCACTATATGCCCTGATTTGGATTTGTGGAATAGGCTGGACATGCTGCAACAGGCTGAGGATGTTTAGTTACCCCTCCTCTCTGCAGCAGTTGGCAGGGAAGTACACACAGCACTATGTGATATGGTCAAAGTTCTCCAACTGGCCATGCTACTCGTTTAAACCAGAACTGCATCTGCCTTTGCTGTGGGCATACAACTTTGACTCGTAGAAAAACAAAAATACTTTAAACACTGTTGTAACAGTAGTAGGAATATTTGAGAGTAAAAAGAAAAAAAAAAGTTTCTTACATTTAGAAAGCAAGTGACTCTGGTACATGGGAGGGATATCAGTGGGACAGTATGATAAGCAGATGTCACTGTCTATTTACACAGCAGATTCATCAGTAAGCCAAGCTGCCCTCATGCTGCCTAGTAATATGCCTTAGTTTCACCTTCATGATAACCTAGCAGAGAGAAAGATTTAAGCTTCATGCTTTCTTGCTGCTTTTCAACCTCTGCTTCTTTGCTGTGATGACCAAGAGGAGAGCCTGTCTGCTAGAACTTAGCAAGATTTCTTGTCAACTTTTGCTAGCCATTAGATACCAGAATAAGACCGAAACCTGCTGGAGAGCTGTTGAACGGCAATGAGCTGTCAGTTCGAAAGGATCTGAATCTTATTTTCATCAGTGACCCAGGACCAAAACTCCCCTCATCCATGCAGTTCCTTGCCATTTACAGAGCAAGGATGAAAGATGCTTTGTAGCTGTTTTTAGTGGTAACCTAATAACTTCCAGCAACTTCAATGAGGGCAAGGCCAAGAACAAGTGCTTTTGAATGCCCTGCTTGAAATGCACACACAAATTGAAATGCAGTCCCCTCACACAACACAGGGTTTATCACAGCTTCTCTGGAAATTTACTACCATATGCTTGCCGACAACCCTAATTGTTTATAGGTATTTACAGATTAAGGGGGGAAAATGCTGCTTACACTACCCTATTAGCAAGGTAAATAAAAAAGAACCCAGGCTCTGCATTGGTACTCAGCAAGGAGGAGCAGTCTGCCATACATAATGTTTCATTTTTGGGGCTGGGTATATAAATACTGTAGTATATCAGTAGCAGGTAAATCAATTGATACAGAAATTAGATGTCATGTTCAGCAACTTGGCTGTTATTGCTTTTCCAATATAGCTCATCTTATGCTCCCTTCATTACCATTAAACAATACTTGGGAAGTAGAGCTATTCTACAGATTGCCTATTTAAAATGTGGACTTCTATTGTACAGATTTTTTTGTTCTTGTCAAGAGAGTCCAGAACATCTATCTGTGTTTATTACTTTGGTAGTAAATCATTTAGGGAAACAAATGCAGAAGATGCGGTGTTAATCAAAACAGATAGCACTTAAATCCTGAGACAGCGCCAGTAGGATGCTGATAGAGTTCCTCTGTTGTTTTTGACAGCTCTGTTCATATTCGGACCAAGTGGCAATGGCTACAGGTAATAACAAGGCATTTCAGTAAGACTTCTGGCTTTGAGCTGGTGATATTTATGTGCCTCATTTTCACTGAGGTAGCTCATCCCCCAGCTTGAAATGGAACATGTTTGTGTGTGTTGTGGGACAAGGGGTGCCTTTACATGGCTTTCAGATAGACAGGAAACAGCGTCTTTACTGCTAAATTGGGATAATGCTTGTAGTGAGCTCAGCCACTGGGTTCTGATTTTCTGTCTTGTAAGTGGAGAGGTGCCCTCTAGGTGTAGGTTTTCTATCCTAAATACACCATTTTATCATGTAGCTGGAGTAGGCTTCTCTGCTACACAGTAGGCCTAGACAGTCCAAGTACATCAGACATGCACTATACTGGCTGTTTTTCCCTTAAAAGCTCACTGTATCACCCTCACACCCCTAAGTCAGGCAGACCTCGCATCTCTGTGACAGTACTCATCTAAGTTACTACTGAAACCACATGATTTCTGCACTGTGTCCCAAAACCAGGCAGTATTAAAGTGTTCAGAGATTAGGACAGTTTTGGAAAGAGGCTCAGCAATCAAAGCAGCGTTACTGAAAGAAAAAGTTCATTTTCCCTGGACAGGTGTGGGCCTTATGCTGTGCTGTAGAGAGGGAGTAACAGGGAAAAGGCTTGCACAATGCATGGCACTGAAGTCACATACCATGTCCTGTTGTCAGGATGTGACTCCAGGGGAAGAAGGGTGACTTAAAGCACTGCTCTCGGGGGTCCCAGCCAACTCAGAGGAGCAGATTCCATCAGTTCCTATGCCAAGCATTTTTGGCAACTAGATCTTTTTGTCAGTAAGAGACCTTTTCACAGCAAAACACAGAGTCTTAAAAGAAGCAGCAGAACAAACCAAACACTGGACAAATCTGTGGAGCTATCTCCACACACTTCTATTCTCACCCATACTCAATTAAGTGAAGTCAAAATAGCCCAGAAACATCAGAAGTGCCTAAAATTGGCTCTGCAGACCATTTGCACTTTTCCTTACCAAAAGAAAAATTAAAAGAAATTGATGTTAAGTAACCCTTGTTAGCGCAAACCATTAATTTCTTGCACAGAGATCTTCTAGCTGTGTGAAACCGGCTGATACTACAATCCTCTGCAAATTTTCCTTCCCAGTCTGGAAGGATTTGAGTAAGAATAATCAGCAGGCACCAGTTGAAACATACATCCTCAAGATGTTTTCTGTGGTTTCTCAGGAATACAGTGCTCTATCCTAATTTAAAGTACTATGGCAATTATTAAAACTGTGACAAAGCTCACAGCATATCCGCGGAGGGACCTGATACTAGTCCAGCTATCAGGTCTCAGAACAATGCAACTCTGTAAATCTTTGTAATCCCATTATGGAAATGAAAAGGGGATAAAAAATCATTCCTCTGCTGAAGTCAATGACAATTTGTAGTGACGGCTTTTCAGCAAAGCCATCCTGTCTAAGTGTGGCAAGCAGAGTTACAGGACAAGGATGTGACCTCCAAGAAAGGAGACTACACAGTCAACCAAAATGTATGGCACTCATTTTGCCACTGAAAGAGGAGACTGAGCTGTAACCAAATGATTTTCAAGGGCTAAAAATACATTGAGACTCACAACTGGAAGTTTCCATGTATAAGGCAACCTGTGAAACTTACTGAAATGTAAATCACGCTATTTGCATACGATCTAATAATTTCGGCTTTTCATATGGATTTTATCTATGGTTGCTAATTCACCTACAAGGCCATATGAAGAACAGTGTACAGTACAGATCAGAAAGACATGGATAAAATTGCATTTAAATGTATTAGAAGTCATTTGAAACCCCTTGAATACTTAACACATGCTTGAACCCATCTCTAAAACAATAATTTATATCTATTTTTCACTGAATTATTTATGAGCACATTGAATGATTAAAGACAGAGGAACCTGTGGATTCTCTTTTGAGACTTTTAGACCTGGAACTTTAAAAAAAAACAAAAACCTCTCCCCTTTAAATATATATATATTTATATACAAAATCAGATACAGAGAAGAAACCAAATATCTGCTGAAAATACCAAGAACCATTTGTCCTGATTCTTTTGACTAATGCAGCTAAGTAAATCAGATGGACATCTCACCCTAGACAACCACATAGGGCATTTTCTCCCTCTCAAATGAGTTTCAAAGTGGTGAGGGAGAAGTGTGTGTAAAACGATGTTAGAAAAATAATGTGATTTGTGTGCCTGCTGTACCTCAAAAGAAGAAAGCTCCTGTACTTCATTTATCTGCCAATTGTTTTATGTTAAGCAACTTACGAACCCTTCCTTATGCTCTCATAAGTGGGAGCTGAGCTTTTTTAGTCATATTAGCTGTCAGAGCACTGACAGTGCTGGCAGCTCTGACTCTGCGCACTCCCTCTGCATATTTGAGAATCTTCTCCAGGATAGTTGTAAAAATAATATATTTCAGTTTAAGTTCATTATTTCCTTTCCCTTAGAAAGTGATGCAGCCTGGTGATACTCATTTCTCCCTTGCCACATCCTCAGATCATTGCTCATTTGTTTTTATCTGATCTGGAAGGAAATCTACAAATTCACATAAGCAAAGTGCACCCTCAGCTTTCAGTGCCAGCTATGTAAGTGCACTATGGTTAGTATCTTAGCTGTGGGCCACACATGCCCTACATAATGTCATAGTAGATAACTTTGTAGCCCTTCAAAAAGTGGCATAGATTGTAATTAGGATTAGAATATTAGTACATGACCTGGTGTGGTCTTTGATCCAACAAACACACTGACATCACCTGTCTTCAGACTGCTACCTCATCATGGCAGTTCTAAGAATGCTGTCTTGAGATCAGAAAGCAATTCTGTTTCTATTACCTCAGTACCAGTTGCAGAAATACTGCTCTTGAAATGAGACCAGTGAGAAGTAAGTCTAAGACTGCTCTGCTGAATCCAAGGGAAATGGTACACGGTGGTGCCCGCATTACTTTGAGATGGCATTTGGCAGCAGGAAACTTCGCAGAGGCAGATCCGGCCTAGATATTACTTAACAGATCTAAGAGAAACTGGGTTTTTATTGCTCTTAGCAATAAACTGTAGGTCAGTAACAATGCTGCATATATGCTTGCACATACAGTATGCATAAAAGACACATGGCAACCATCATAAACTTACCCAGAGCTGAAAAGGAAACAATCCAGTTCGGAACAAATGAAATTTCACCACAGCTCATTTCTCATAGATATTCCATTTCCTTAGCTTCAACATTTGAAAAGCATTAGGATCAACAGCATCTATCACCTGTGGCAAGACACTTCCATCTGAATGACACCTTAGTAACGACACAGCTGGGTGTGGAATCTATTAGCACTTGCAATGTAGAAATGAAACCATCAAGGGGGATTATCACTACGCTGGGAATGGCTCTATGCTTCCCATCATAATACTGAGGCAATTTGTAATACAGGAAAACCACACTACTGGGTTCTACTAACAAACAGCTCTTCATACACATGCCTATGCTGATAACATATGTCATGTCAAGGGGCAAAGAGAAACACAGTATTCTACTTCTTCATTGCCTGTCACATATATTACATGTCACCTAACATACGCTTCACACATGTATCTACTGGAAAGCTTAGTCGGAGGCCTATGATTTGTTTGTTCACAAATTACAGTTTGACACTGTACAAAGTATATTCTGCTAAAAAGGCTGGTCAGGAAGACCAAAAAAAGATCAGAGTGCTCTATATTTTTCCTCACTGTTGCAGTCTGGGTCAAGAGGATCTGTCTGGAAAAAGGGACGACAGTAAACTTTACGGAAAAGCAATTAAGAATGCATGCCTTTGCAGATCCTTCTGGAGTAGAGGCTAAGCTAGTCTGTGAAAGGGTAAGAACCAACATTGAAGAACCAACAAAATGAAACTTGATAGACTAAAACACAAAGATGAAGGAAAGGGTTCAGTCTTTTGTCCTCAGCAAGGACAGAGCTGGCTAAGGGTAAGCATACCTGCAAGCCTTCTATTTGATCCTTCTCACCAAGCACGTCTGAGTTTTCTTCTTTTAAATAATTCCCCTTTTGCCATGTATCACTTTTGTTTTCTAATAAAATGCAGATTTAAAGACTTGAGAATCCTTCTGGACCTTCTCAGTTCCAATAAACAGTGGGGAAGGACCACCTCTGTGCTCTAGCCATGCTGGGCCCTGTCCAAACTGGCACGGTGTATTCTGAACTCTGAGCAAGCAGAGATGAACTGAAGGAGACTCTGACCAAGATCACATGGCTATGTCTGCGCTTTGGCTCACTCCAAAGCACTCTCATTTTGAGCACCGCAGCTCTCATGCTCCGGTACTAATAGAAACTTGCTTGAATAACACTATGTTGCTTCAACCCTTTTGAGGCCTAATCCAGTGCCTACTGAGGTGAGATAATGCCTACTGATTTCATCGGGCTGTGAATGATATCCTTTATTTCCGACTTAAGAGCTCTTTTTATGTTCTTCCTTTTCTTTATCACAAGGTTTAAATCTGCGTTTTTCCCCAGATCACAGATTCTGCAGCCAGTGCACATCCCTTGATTGGATCATACTTGCTCTAAAAGCAGCACCACAGCCCACAGTCAGTATTCATCACTCCTGTTGCACTATGGCTTTCATTAATAAAAACTGACACTTCACATTTTAGCTGGAACATATCTAACCTGCTATTTATTATGCATCCAGCATAGCAAATGCAGCATTCTCTGACTCGTGCTCTACAGTGTGGGCTTTCCTGACAATAAAACATTTTGTTATTCTTCCTAAACATGAATGTGCTGATCCTTTTTTCACATCCTTGAAAGCATGCAAATAGCAAGTGGGCTCTACTAGTACCTGGAATGGAATTCTCAGGGAACATCAGCAGATGGCATGATCAGTAATGTGTGATCAATGTTTCACCTTTTGCCCTTAATTTGATCAAGTACTGTATAGCTGAGCAAAAAGTGCAGTTTGTCAAAAAAAAAAAAAAAAAAAGAAAAAAGGAAAAAAAGCAATACAGGTAACAATACAACAGCAATTCTCTCTTCCATGGCATGTTTGGTAGTTCTGATGGTCTGCATTCCCAAATACATGTTGCGTTGATTACCAGGTTTTTAGGAACACATACCCAGATCCAGCAAAAAATACAACTACACACCCGGACTTCTGTTGTAATAATAAAATGTGCAGAATAAAAAACCTGTATCAAAACTGCAAAGCCTGACCTCACAGGTAGGGAAATCTGATTCATGCCCAAAGTCAGCACAACTCTATGTCCATCCCAAGCCCTTCTCAGCCTCCAAGGGGCGTGAGTCAGTGGGTGCTCCTGGACCCTGCCTGGGGCTATATAATAACGAACAGGAAGCTGGTCTGTGACATTTCCTTCAACCTTACAGTTACTCCACTAGTGCTGAGAGTAGCAGAACTGCTGGAAGTACTTCACAGGTGGCTGTGGCTTGGGCCTGGACTAATGTGGCCACCTCCTTGAAGGCTGGCTACTAACAGAGGGCAGTGTCAGGACAGGGAGAGCAAAGCTCCTAACAGGCCCAAATACTATGGCCACAGAAATGGGCTGGGGGAAAGAACTAATTGCATGTCATGGTCCTGCCAAATACAGCTTTCTCCTTTTCTGGGGGTGGGGGGAGGTTGGTGTCTGTGTGGCCTCACAATGGGAGGTTTGTCTCTACACGTATTTTTTCTGATGGCCAGAGTTGCTGCACAGTAAAAATTGAAGTTTGGCTTAGTTTCAACCCAAACCAAAGACCTTGTCATCATTTGCAGGTCCACCCAGACCAATAAATGTGAACTTGCGTCCACTTGAAATTTCAATGAGATCAAACCCTTTCTGAACAACCTTCTTGTCTTGCAGCAGATAAGAGTACGCATTTGCAAAATCCAGGAGTCCCTAAAGCCCACCATGTTGTAAAAAACTGAAAATGTTAGCAAACTGCACAAGGAAAAACAGGTTTCAAAGAGCGATGTGTGATCCCAAGTGGATCTGATGTCATGTAAAGAAATGAAAAAAAACCAACATACGCTTCTTCAAATGTAATAAAAAGAACCAGGATTGTTACAAGACTTGCACTTAACCTCCAGAGTTCAGTACATGGGGCTCTGCAGCACTTCAGAGGTGCCCAAGTGTCCCAGGACAGTTACCCAGAGCTCATTGCATGGCTGTGCTCACCTGCAGGAGAGCACAAGTTCAGAGACTGCCACTTTTGCTTGCTTTCCTCGCTCTGCCAGCCTCTTTCTGCTGCCTTTCAAGTGCCATCATTTGAGTGTGTTCAATCAATTTCAACCAGTAAACTTCATTATTTTTTTGGACCCAGCAACTCTTTTTTTTCTTGTTTCCTCCATTCTTCTAAATCTATACTCCACACTTAAGCAACAAGCTGCACCAGGCAGTGGTGAATGAGTGATTATTGTACTCTCCAGGTGTTGTCATGCAGTAAGAAGCTGGAGGCCAGAGTACTTCGCCACCTGAGAAGTGCAGTAATCCTGTGGAAATGCACAGAGTGGGACATCTTATTCTGAAATAGAATTTATACTCCTAAATACAAGAAGCAGGGAACATTTGATATGGGTATAATGCCACTATCAGCCAGTCAGAAATGCTACCCTTAAAAGCTTTTCACAGTTTAAAAATAATTCCAAATGATTTTGAGACCTGGTTTCTTACACGAAGTTTGTCAGTAGAACTCAAACCACTTTATTAATATAAATTAAAGCAGTCAAACATTGCCTCATTGACAGAAAGATCATCTAACCATCCTGAAGCTGGAGAAAACAGTCCAGAGGAGTAGGGTGCATGATGCAAAAGACTTTCCACGATTCTAGAGTAAGTCACTGACTGCCAGGAATATATATATACACACAGTTACTATATATATATATATATATATATATATATGTTCCTTTCCTTCTCCTCTACTCATCACAGTCCTATAAGAACAATGGATATGCAAAACCACCACCAGTTTTCAGCCAGGATCCAGCCTGGCTTAACATCAAAGATGACAGGGTGCATGCTGCTTTCAGAGGAACCCTGGCCTCTCAGCATGTAACTCAGGACTATTGGCAGGCAGCTACTTCCAAAAGCTTTGATGGTCTTCTGCACTGTATGAAGCAAATTAAACAACACAGTTCTTTCCATTTTGTCTAAATTCTAAAGATGCTGCCTTGTGCAACTTATTAATGAAATAGCTGTCAAATTAATAAACTTTTATTTTGCAGTGTTGGCTAAGACTCGCTGAACCAAGATGCCGTTAAGCACACTGTGTACACTTGAACATATTTCATTATCCCAAGTACCTTCTGATCAATAGAATTCAGGGAAAGAATAACTAACTTAACTCGATTGTCTAAATCCTTGTATCTGTAGCTATTACTACAATTCTGGTGCAAAAAGCCTTCTCTAGCTGTGCTAAGGGCAGTCGCAGCCTAGAGGTGTCCTAAAAATCCAGGCGACACTTGTGAGAACAAGGCCTGTGCTCTACCTCATTTAGAGGCGTGTCCAAATGATGCTGTTGCTTATTTTGGCAGCTCAGGGCAGAGTGAATCTGTTTAATTTAAGAGAGTGGTCTTGATGTTCCTGCTACACAACAGAGAGCAGAATTTAACCCCAGAAACAATTTCCAAAGTTGAGAGGCTTGCTTTAGCATTTTAACACCATGTCTTTCAGCAGTCGTCTTGTCCTTAGTGGAATAACAAGTTCCCGAATGTCTTCTCATAAGCTACCACTGCTTCCCAGCTCACTTGTACCTCCTGCCAATACATATAGGTTGAACAGATGCTAATTTTCCCAAGACCAAATTAGTACAGACAGTAATACAAGCACCTTGTCCTCATTCTCCTTTTCCCCCAAGATTGCTAATAAAGAGTCAATTGCTTGGCTACTGATTGTACCATGTGCTGTAATTACTTGTTTCAATGATGGCAAACACATTAAACAAGTATTAAACAGCATTTAAATCAGTGCTCTTTGAAGAGTGAAAGACAAGCATTGGAGGCAGTTATTAATTACTAAATTAGTCCTAAAATTAGCATAACTTTTGAGAATTTCCATTTAGCAAAAATGTCATCCTGGGTTAAAATAAAACCTCAGAACAGCTTTTAGAACGCTGAGCTCTAAACAGGTCAATTTACATCCCCTAGAGCCCAGGGAATTTGTAAAGAGAAAGCTAATATGAGAAGCATTGCCTATAGTGAACCAACAAAAACATAGCTCTCCCTGCCCCATGGGCTTATACATAAGTACCTGTATAAGCATCCAGCATAAACTGTTACTTTTTTTTTTTTTTCAAATGCCATGGGGAAAAACAAACAGTGGTGCCACATAGTGTGACTCCATCATAGCAACGTCACAGGATTAAAGCCTTGTCCCAGATAGCCAAGAAACCATAGTGGGACAACATGCACATGTGTTCACATAGTGATCTCAGCCCCAGGAGCACCCACAAGCTGCTGACCCTTCTGCAGGAGCCACACGCTGCAATCACCAACAGCCTGCAAGCTTTTGGTGTGAGACAGTTTCCTCCACTGAGGAGATAAAAGTAGCTAATAGAGATGATAAGCTGTGAATCATTACTGAGAATGTACTGAGAGGAATACTAGCAAACTAAAATACCTTCCTCTTGCTTAGTGCCCTACAGATTCCTATTGCTACTGTCACTACTAAGACACAAGGAGAAAGCCTCCCCACAACCACAAGGCAAAGGTTACTGTAAATAGGGTTTATGCCACCCACATTCCCATGTGGAGTGCTGAGCTTGGCCCAAAGGATTTTAGTTTGAGTTTAAAGCTAAATCTAAATAAAAAATCGGATTATTTGTAACATCTTGAGATCCATTGCCTTTTCTTTAAATGATACACACTTCAGGAAAATACAACATATGCAATAATATCCACTTATAACCCTGTTATCAATTCCCAACACAGCAAAGCACACATACAATAGGGTGTGTCAGAAACACAGCAGCACCCCTGCTAATTACTAACCAGTGCCAGTCACCTGTCAATTAGCGGGTTTATTTTCTTGTGGGAAGGAAATTTCTAGAATACCATGAAGCACAACACACCCCCTTCTATTGTTCTCAGCTGAAGGAGGTAGATTTTGATGATTGCTTTTTTCCTGTTGCCTCTTAACACTGCAAATCAAACTGCAATCAGAATAATGAGGTGTCAGTGGTTGAAACCATAGCTGGTAGTACATATTGTCAGAGATTGTTCACACTAATCAACTAATAATGACATTGCTTCCTCCACCCTGCTAAATAAAATTCCCCTGGTTGTGCAACACAATTACTACTAATAACCATAGAAACATTAGTGTGTTAAGGAGACTGTTTCAGAGATTATCTGGAGACTTATTTTAGAATGAACTAGGAAGACAGATCTACCAGATGGAGATTATTCTTTAGTAATTAAGCAGAGATTGTTCCTGTGGGTGTACGGTATTTTCCAGTATCATGAAGTATTTTTCTTCTAATGATGCACCTGAATTAAAATGGTAGTTTCTATGTTGATGAAGAATATCTTAAATATTTAAACATTTTTAATGAATGGAATACAGTAATAACCATTCTTTAGTCTCAGATAGAAAACCATAGGAAATCATACTCAGTAAACAATCCAATTAAACGATTTACTATCGCAGAAGAGATGATTAATACATACTTATTTTTTTAACAAAAATACATTCACTCCTCAAGAGAGAGATCGCACCTGACTATCAATAAAATTCTTTAAACCAGGCTGGCACAAATGCTGCAAATACTTTATGCTCTCTAAGTGAGGAACTAAGTCACTTTGAAGGCTTCAGAAACTACTTGCTTATTGAGCTAGATTTCACCCAGACGCAGCAACATTTTTATATTGAAATGACAAGTGAGAAGACACAATTGTTAGGACACAAATGTTGCATGGCTTATTTTTGACAACATTTATCAGAAAGGGGGAAAAAAGAAGAGAGCAAGAGCTGAAAGAGCAAGTTGAAGTCTCAAGGTTAAAAAAAGCTTCCCAACATCAAAAACATCAGAAAGAAGGAAAATCCAGCTTTTAGTTACAGCCAATAAAATATCCCAGTGATATGGCTGACAATTTTATTCCAGAGGTCAGAAATGCAGGATACCTAGGGGCACAATTTTATCACCTTATCAAATATATTTGAACCACTGTTACCAGCAGATTTCTTTAAAAAGACTGAAAACAACAACAAAGACCAGAGCATATCAGTAGCACCCTGATTCATTACACTAATACGGCATCACACAGAAGGCAGATTTGAGAGGAGATGGATGCATACTTCAATGAAAACAAGAGCCATACCAAATGAAGGAGAAAACACCGGACCATATCCTTCAATCCAATGAGATTTGACGGGTCCCTTACAATATTGCAGAGCACCTTCACTGAACAAGTTGCCTTCAAAATTCAATCCTGAATGCATTTTTTCCCCTTAAAATAAAACTAAAAAAAAAATAATAGATTTTATTCAACTACATTTCTTCCCTGATATAGATGAGGGAGAAACTCAGATATTTCAGATTTCATTGTATAGTAACCT
The DNA here is from genome assembly GCF_037157495.1 of Lathamus discolor. Lineage (NCBI taxonomy): Eukaryota > Metazoa > Chordata > Aves > Psittaciformes > Psittacidae > Lathamus > Lathamus discolor. The sequence goes on from NC_088891.1 coordinate 12,434,680, forward strand.
GGGCAGCAAAGGAGAAAAACTCTGAAACACCTGATTAAGCCTATTTCATTTCAGCAAAATAATTAAAATTTTTCTTAACTTAAAGTACTTCACTGAATCCAGTGTTTTGCTGAATCAGAGCTTTCACAAATCCAAACTTTTTAACAGTACCAACTGCAAACCTACAGACTTTTTCAGGCTTATCTGAACTGAAACCAAACGGAAAGCGTTCCAAGTTTTGCCTATTTCCTAATGCTTTGTGAGTTGTGACAATGACTCCTGGGATCCAGACTTGGAACGCATTTTGAATATTTTAAATCACAAATTTCCCCTTAAAGAAAACAGATGTATGCACATATTCACTTGAGTTCCTTATAATTTGAAACAGTATCATTCTAAACCAATCTTATTAGATACAGATGAACAAGTTTGTTTTTATCCAGGCAAACTGCTGTTTCTATTATTCTTGTCCTTTGCTTCTAGAAATCTTCTTGCACAGCATTTGTTTTCTTGATGTGAGTAATTACTCTTACTCTGCCATCTTGAGACAGACCCAGAAAACAGGCCCATTGCTGCATCTAAATGAACCTTTTAAATAAGGCACGCACTGTAAACAATAGACTTCTGAAGGCTGGCACTCATCTATGTGTTCTCTTTGAGATGTAACTACAGGTTTCTAATTCCATTATCCTCAGTATTTCACAGATTGCCTCCCTTTCTCTTCTTTACTCATGCTGCCTCCATTGTCAAACTTGGGATGAACAGTGTATGAAGTGCAGGATGGCTTGAAGTGCTTTGTGCAGCATCAAACCAGGCCATTCTGATCACAGTTTATTTCCACATCTGGAAGATTGCATGGAAGCACTTACAGATGCTGATGGATTCTCCTTGCATTATCAGTTACCAAGTAAAACATTGGACCAGAATCAATGATCACCACCAATGCACAGATGAATGCCTCCAGCAAACTAAGCCTTCAAATTATCAGCTTGCAGAGCAGTTCTTGCTCATTTTCTTTGGTGACTGTTTGCAGCTAACATCTGTTTCCAGTTATGGCACTAACAAAGGCTTCTCCTTTGACTATTATTAACACACAAGCTCAGAGTGCCACTGGGGTCTACTCCTGCGGAACAGTTGGCAAGGGAAGTCTGACAGGGTTGCTCATGGAAAAGGCAGTTTAAGTTGCATCTGCCTGTTTACCCAGTTTAATACTTCTCATAGCTTCAGGCTGGTGAACTGAAAACATGAGAAGCATAAGCACTTCTGTAGAAAACTTTGAGAATAGGGTCATTCCACAAAAAGAAAAAATGTTATCCTGAGAAAATAAATGCACACACACCCCAACAATATTTATAGAATTTCTTCATTGTGGAACTAACTTTGGGTATTTAGACTTTAATTCCCAAAGGATGTCAGCAGTTTCTAAATGCTTAGACTTCTAAGAATTTGTGTCCCAGTACAGTCTTAACATCACTAGTGACACATTGTCTGTCTCTCAGTATCTAACCACTTCGATCTGTTTTCAGTTCTTTTATTAGCCACCTTCCTTGAAATGCCCTTCCTCAGTAGCTGGCATCTTGAACACTGGGGAAACAACCAACTCTTTTGATTTCCAATAACAGACTAATTCAGCTGACCATTTATCACAACAGAGACAGGACAACAACAGTGCTTGTTTGGGGGTTTTGGGTTGTTGGTTGGTTGTTTTTTTTTTTGTTTGTGTTTTTTTTTTTGGGGGGGGGGTTTGTTTGTTTTGGGTTTTTTGTTGTTGTTGTTGTTTGAGGATTTTTTTTGCTTATTTGTTTGGGTTTTGTTGTTTTTAAACCTCTCCCAGTTACTCAGACCTAAGTCCCTCTATCAGCGGTATTTTGGAAACAAGGCATCACTCATGATACAAACCCAATTGAATATGGTCTCTCAAAGCAGAGAAGATAAAGCTGTACACAGTGCTCAGGATGCATGTGCTTCTTTCAGATGCACTGCAAGTAATCCACCACTGACCTCTTCGAAGGAAATGCGCCTGGAGAAGAAATGGAGAAGAGGAGAAACTCTGCTCTCATGTGACATGTTCACAACTGCACAGTGCTACAGATGCCCTGTGGTATTTGGACTCCCTCCCTATCACTTGCAGAAGCATTTGGTACATCCTTCTTTATAATATGCCTACAGCAAATGTCTGAGAGATACCCACTGACATGAAGAGCTGAGAAAGTAGAAGACAGTCCATACAAATTTTTTTTCTGAATATTTTTCCCTTTTTCTTAGATTGATTCAGTAAATTGTCAGCAGCATCAGTAATGCAGCTTTATCTACCATATTGGCTGGCTTACTCTTCCTTGTTTTTTGGTTCCCAACATCACTGCAGTGCTTGAAAACAATGAATTCTAATGAGATATCAGAATGCCAGGACATTAATGGCAGCCTACAGTTAGACAAACAACATGCCAGAATAAAACAAGTGAATCAGGAGTTTTATTTTCATTCCTAAGAGAACATGTTAGTCGCGCAGCAGATGACAATGGTGAAGAAACTGAAAACATATGTACCTATATGTACATAGCTGAGTTTTAAGATCACTTTGATGAAAGCACTGCATAGACATTTACTTGTATAACAAAATCTGACAGAAACTAAAAGACTTTTAGAGTAAAGACAGAGACTAATTCTGGGCAACAGTAGGAGAGTTAAGAACACACAAACAAGGCATCTGAGCAGAAGGAGATGCTATTTCCACACAAGGGAATAAAGAGGATGAGAAGAATGGGAAGTGGAAATAGGGTGACATTAAACACAATCTATGTAATTAAAAACGTTAATAGCCTCTTGGAGGCTGTTTGCAAAACAAGCTATTTCCTTTAGACAATCAAAACATCATCAAGTTAACTATGTGCAAAACCTGATCTCTCCTTATTGCAGACAAGGATTAGGATTCTCCTGCCTTGGGGGTGAGTGGTAGAGAAGTTCCTCTCATATTCTGCTACCGGAGTCAATGGCGACGAATTTATAACTTTGACATCTTAACAGATAAATATGTCCCGAGGCTTTTCCTTATTCAGTTTGGTTCTGTGACTGTTTTAGAGGACACCCAACTTAAACTTGCATAAATTAATCTATGTCACTGTTATACGCTGAGACCTGGTTCTGACCTCTTTTATACTAATGTAAAATTGAAGCCATGTATCATGGACTTAAGGTCAACATAAACCTTTGCACTTTGGCTGCTGAGTGCAGAAAGGGATTTTTAAATCATTACATTTTACATGGACTTTTGTTTCTTTTCTCATGATCATGAAGAAAGTTATAAATTTTAATTTAGAATAGTTTCATAGATCCATATCAAGAATCTCTTGATATCAAGAATATATGGTAGGATGGATCTTGCTATTAGGTTAGACATTAGTGAAAATGTAACATCAACTGCACTGTAACCTCAAGGACCTGTTCTAAATCAGATGATATACTGAGAAGGTAGCAGTATCATCTCTAAATCATATTGCTTCACTTGAATTGGATGGCAATGATGTCTAGAAGTAGAAACTGGAACTAGATGATTTTGAACTTAAGCATTAAATCAAAGTACTTGATTTATTTCAGTGATACCTCTTAGCATTATTCCCTTCAGTGAAGCTCTATGCATGCAAGGAATAGAAAAAAATCAAAATAACTTTTGGCTGCTACACAAATGCTGAACAAATTACATCGCATTTTTGAAAGATTCAGGTAAGTTATTACAAGCACATTATACCCAACACAGTAGAACTCTGTGTTTCAGTGGAAACAGTAACTGTTTTATTTTGCCATCCAGGGAAAAATGTGTAGTTATTTTCACAATTTCATTTCCCCCCTCTCATCCGTATAACTAAGATCCTTGACTCATTCTGTCCAAGGTTTTGCCAAGTCTACCAACTGTCAGTATGTGGTTTCTTCAGGCAGCTGAAGAACTGTATCTCCTCAGAGAAGTTTGGTTGCATTTACTTTTCCAGCTGTTGCTTTTTCGGTTTCCAGACCTGACTGTATTTAGTTCTCAAAAGGAATCAAATTGCAACTTTCAGGTTTTTTTTTTTTTCTCTCCCCCAAAAATTTGTAACTTGGGAGTCGTGTTTACTCATTGGTAATTTTTCTCCACTATTTAAGGTGCCTAAACCAAGAGGAGACTATTTAGCCTGTAAGACCTTATTGTGACAATCAGAGTAGGATAACCAGATGAGTTTCTTTCTTTACATATTTATTGGCATAACACCAATATGGATAGTCTGGTCTAAATAAAATGTGATTAAAGAAGGTGTCTAGTCTGAGGAAAATAGTATACTACATTTAACTGTGAAAGGAAAACATATTTAGGACCCCTATTTGTGCATGCATAGCTAGTATACTAAGTACTGTAAAAAACACAGACCATGAGGCAATCTCTTGCCATGTATACTTTGCCGAATAATGATTCTGTAGCACTTGTCCTGACGTTCTAATGGCAATACTTTATCTGGCAAATTTACTTTCAGGAGCAAGTCCGTGTGTGGACTTGGGCAGCAGTAGTGTTATTCTGAGAGAGATAAGCAGAAGGCAGCCCTATTCTGTAGCACATAAAACAAAAATAAAATAGGCAACTTGAAAAAGGCTTACTAGAATAGAGCCATAATAAAATAATTAGCTCACCAAATACCAGATAGAACTGCTAGTGAGAGAGCTTTTAATCTTTATTTGATCTTGTTGGCTCTGATTCAAATTAGAAGTAATTTCATGGATATCAATGGAGTTACTCAGGTATAAATCTGGCTTGAAAGCAGAATCTGGCTTACCATTCAAGCATATTTAATAGATAGAGGGGGAAAATTGTCAATAGCTGTTCACAATGTTCTTTTAATTGAATTAATACTGTAATTCATCTTGCTGAAAATGAAGAATCTCTTCATGTTTTGAAACCAAACTAACCCCTTCTGTTCTATCACTACTTATCTATGTTATTACAGAGAAAAAAACTGCAGTTGATTCTTACAGCTGTAAGAATTCTCTCACAAATGTACGATGAATCTAGATCTAGTGCCTATTGCACTCCCTGTCTGAGCAATTCAAACAGAGGAAATCTCCACATGCTGTGTAAATAAAGACTAGTCACATAAACAGGAGCTGAAGGACTAAAGTGATTAATAACTTCCACAATAAGTCTTTGCTGTATTAGAGCTATAGTCCCATGACAGAATGTGCTTATAGTAAGTGTAAGGTTCAGCCAAAGTCCCTTCTATTAGAAGTCTATTAAAAGATATTTAATAATCATCTTTCATATCCTTTTTGCCTCCTTTCACCTATGTTCTATACTCTGTTTTTAATTACACCAATGCAAATCCAATCTCACCTAGCAGAATCTATGGAATAAGCTGAGATTTAAAAGAAGAACTGGGAACATTTTTATCCGTCTGAATTTAGTCTCTTCTCCTCTGCTCCAAAGTTTAGAAAATGGGCCATGTATGACTTTTATGTCTTCCTTGTCCTCAGTGGAACTTTGAACACTGTTAAATCATCTTAACTGCTTTTATGCGAAAAGAGGCCCACAATACTTATTGTCAGAGATTCTGACTCCATGGTATTAATATCATGAAAATATGCCAGGAAATTATATTCTATAGGGCCTCTGTAGCACTCATGAGTGTAGATCACTGGTGGATATTTAAAGACTATACATCACTCTGTGCAGGCCATAATTCTGGCAGGAACAAGCTTTGTGAGGATATCTTAAAGATCAGTCCCAGCTCTTCAAAGGTGGAATTCTGATTCTCATGTCTAGGGGTGGCTTGCTTTGGCATCTTTTCCTCCAGTGCTACACATTTATTAATATTGACATACTGGTGTTAAAACAACATGAGTTCATTTATTCCAACATGAGATCAGGAAGTACTGCAGGGATTTTGGAAATGGCATTCATTGATTTCACTGGGTTAAAGCTCCCTTCAAGTCACATTGACCCCTTAGAGAAAGAAGAGAAGCATTGTAAGAGGCAAAAGCAGCTTATTTCAGGTAAATAAAACTGTAAACACAATGAGGAGACTGTAAATGGAACCCCCTAAAGGATTTAGCTAAGTATTCCACACGTACACTGTGCTCTGATTTTAAATAGCTACAGAAGGAACCTTGTGTGGAAATCATAATCCTATTGAAATCAACACTGAAACTTGTCCAGCGTGATCAAAGCTGACCAAAGAATTGTCAAAAATAGATAGTGCTTCTGACTATTACATTCCAGTATGGAATGTGATCTAGATTCCTTTTGATTCAATGGCAAAATAAGTGAATGGGACTTAAAAGTAAGGCTATAAGAGCCTTTTTCTTTGAGGGTTTTTTTCTTTTTTCTTTTAATACAAATTATTCTTCACTTTTCATCATGGTTGTGAATAACAAGCTTACACTGCTTGTGACAGCAAGAACCTTTTGAAGAAACACTGTAACATTACTAGTTATGCAGTAACAGTTTTCATATATAAAGGTTGTCCTGCTTCTCCTTGGACAGCTCAGTCTTACAAATTCTTACTCATTCTTACTTCAAGCATATTCCCCCTTAATCCAAATGCATAAAGAATTGCAAGAATTGATGAGAGTTTTTGAAAAGGGAAGTTTCGACAGAGAAACTGTTGGCTTACAGCTTAATCCTGCAGGGTTCAGAGCACTCTGGCCTCAAATCAGCAAAGCATTCAAGCATATGACTGCTTAAACTTGATAGGACTACTCACATGCTTAAAGATAAGCATGAGTTTAAGTGCTTTACTGTATTAAGGCCAGACTGCTCAGTCAGAATCAAGTCTTTAGCCCCTTTGGCCACTGCAGAGTTCTTTGCTATTCACATTTAGTGTTTAAATCCTACAGTACAAGGTTTAGTTTCCTCAGGTTTGGGGCTTTCTGTGAAGCACTTTTATCTGATATTCCAGTAACTGTTCAAGGTTCCATAAATCAAGAGTCAAATGCAATCTAAACAAAATTATTAAAATCATGGAAACTGCGTGTCTCATCATGGATGCCCAGCTTTAATTCTTCTTCCTACTTTTTTCAGTTATGTGGTATCTTTTTTGGCCTTTTATTCTTCCCTCTCTGCTCACTCAAAGACATGATCTTCATACCCAAAGAATCTCTTCTCCATGTCAGTATGATAACTGTAGTTACAAAACTTCTGTGATCTTTGAGACCTTTCAGACAAATCCACTTTGTTATTTACTGAAGTATGGTCCCTGCCTGACCAGGAGAAAAACCGGTCAGAAGAAGAGCTGAAGTAGAAGGATTCATAGTACTCTACGTCCTTTTCATTCCTTGGTGATTACAACCACTGCTAACTGATGTAAGCTACAAATGAGCCAGCTTATTAATTAAAATATGTTCAGGTGTCTAGTATATTTAGGTCTTACAGGCCACTTTGTCTATTGGGAGTCCTTCATGTGAGTTAAGAGTGGTTTCCCAGGTGAAAATAAGTTTAAATAATGCTATAAATGTATGCCAAGGAAGTCAATATGGTGATATTGATGCGTACTACACTGTTATGTTGTGTTATAGAATGCCTAGAGTGACAAAATGCTGGTTTTCTTGTTGCGGAGAAAAGGAAGAAATATCATTTTAACTAAAATGATGCTTTGATCAAAAGCTGATATTTTCGTAATCTAAAACCACATTCAACAAGCAAAGATACTGAAGGCTACTTCCGTGTAATTCAAATTTGTTCTTGCATACTAATGTTCCTCGAACTTTTGCACGGAACAAACTTATATAGCTTTTTCCCAGATGACAAAACCTATAAATGGTGATATTACACAAAAGTCAAGCCACAAAATACATTAGATACAAATCCTCTCTCCCCATTCTAGCACATCTCTCTTCAAGTTCCTGTTGTCTTCTATGGAGAGATGCATGGATTAAGGAAACCAAAATGTCTTTATACAAGATGTGAACCTGGTTATTATTAAAAGCTGTTTTGCTAGAATTATGAAGTACTCACATGTGTTTTGATCTCTGCCTTAGTTAAAATTCAGAGATAGCTAAATGAAAACAAAAACATTTGTAGTTGTCAACAGATACATAAAAGATGGTTTTGGTACAAAATACTTCATATGTATTGCTTGAAAATATCTTCTAAAAGTTATGAAGGATCAGATTCTCCACTGTGATGTTCAGATCTTCTGCAAAGTGACTCAAAATGGAAATATCAGTTCTGAGATGCAATTTTTCTAACATGTTTTAGGCTACTCCTCCACTAGCTCACCATGGTGGCGTTACTGAAGCAAATGGAATCATGTTCCCCTTAAGCTGCTGCTTAATATGAATGGCTGCAAGTTACCTCTTTCTATCTGCCACAAAACCTCCTTGTGCAGAACTAGAAGAGGTAAAAAAGTGCTTTAAGCAATCCCACAGATACTGCATGGTATCCCTTAACTACCCCATGGTTCAAAATCATTTCTGAAAGAGCTTGTTGTCCTGGAACAACAGACAACTCTGTCTTTATTGACACAATAGCATCAAACCTGACAAGTCAGAAAAGTGAAGATTCTCCAGTTCTGAAGGACTTTTATGCTGTCATGAAGACACAAATGTGCTACAAATGTTGCAGGAGACTTAAACCAAAACCTATTTATTATAAGATCTTACAAAGACTATTGGAAGACAGGGATAAATCTGAGTTTGCCAAGGAGATTTTAATAGAACAGGGAATAATTAAAAAGTTTGGATTTTAACTTACCTTTCTCCTCCCATTCTCTTGCGTGTGTAATCTCTACATAACAATATGCATATGTCTAAAAATGAAAAACATTTATGGGTGTTCTAGGTACTGCACTTTCTATGTAGATGACTGAGAGAAGTCCTTCAATGCTGTATTATAATTTATTAGTAATGTAACAGGAAACTAAGCTCCTGTGCTGGATGATGCATACTCAATATATGCACTAATGTTTTGAGGACCACTCAGAAATCAGCACCAGAAGGCCTTAGGCACTTTATAAGTATGTATTAAAGAGGGTGCCCTCCCCAAAACAGCACACTGATCACACAGATGGGTAGACAGACTAAGGACACAGTGCTAGAAACAATTTGCTTTGTAAGGATAAAATGACCCTAACTTGACAACAGGTAGATAGCATTTAAGAATATACTTTATAGCTTCCAAACACCAAACACATGGTGGTCACAGTTCATAAATCTTCTTTAACTTAGGTTTCTTTACCTCAGTAACATGGACACTTAAAGAAGGAGGACTTAGTTTTGGGGTGAACTTGTTTGGTTTGGGGCTTTTTTCTTTCCCCTCATTTTTCTGTTTTTTTTTTTTTTTTTTTTTTGTGTGTGTGGGTTTTTTTTTTTTGTTTGTTTGTTTTGGTTTGGTGTGTTTTTTTTCTTTTCTTTTGACAGACTTCTAAAGTGCTTTTAGCCACAAACAAAATCTGAGAAAATGTAAACAGATGTCAGAGTAAACTTCTACTTAAATTCCCTTCCCAAGCATGGTTTGCATATAGCTTAATTTGGACAGCAGCTGGGCTGCTGAGGAAGTTTTTTATTTTTAAAGAAAAAATCTGAAATATAGATAACATATTAGTGGAAAAGCTGCCATATTCAAAGAGGCTGTCTGCATTCTGTTCCAGCAGAGGAGAGAAGAGGGGGCAGAGCCATGGTATCTTAGCAATTCAACCCAAGCAAATACTTGGGAAAACCAAGTACAATTAGACCACATTAAGCTTCATCAATACCAAAAAAAGAGTTTGTTTCAGGAGATTTACGTATGGCATGTATCCCAGCAACTATAGAACATATAATAGGAAAACCAGGGAGTGGTTTTTGAGAGAGACAGCTGTAGGAAGAAACAAGAAATGCCTAGGAGAACAAAACTCACTTATTTACGTGATATTGTAACTATACTAAATTTCAGTGCAGTAGGAAGTAAAGGATTAAGCTCTAAATCACCAGAAATATTTTAATACCTATGCAGAACCAAATAAATCAGGCTTTGCTATAAGGTTGTAAATGATGGCGCTTTTTCAGTCTGTATTTTCCGCTGCTAAGAGAGGAGCTGGGAGAAACACACAGAGCATTTTATGTCTCATCTCTTAGGACTATGTGATGCCCAGAGATGACAAAGATACAAACAGTTCCTTTCCCTCTGACACAGCCTATCGGAAATGCCTGCCATGGAAAAATACAATAGCAAAGTAGATAGTATTGCAGCTACGTTACATATGAGCCATAGAAGAAAGAGATGCAGATTGCTTTGTACTACTTAAGTTAAGAAACTCTTTTTCACCTCAACAGCTAGTCTAATCATTTATGGAAAGGGCAGAGTTTGCGCCAAGGATGCTGGGGAGTTCTTTGTGGCTGCAGCAAGCAGGGACTCTGGTAGTCTAGGAGTCTCCTGCAATATAACTTATGAGCAGAGGAAATTGGACTTGATGACAAGATTGGACCTTCCAACCTTATGCCTGCAAAGCCTGTGCTTCTCTTTTTCTGTTGTGCTGCCAAACATGAAACTTAGAAAGTAAGGATGGAGTGATTTGGCCCTGATGGATAAATACTGGCTGTTCTATTCTACATTGAAAAGGAAAAAATAGTGGAAAGAACTATTACAGTCTGATCAATGGGTTTATCCAGGCTCTGGATGGACTATTAGGTGTTTCATAAATTTCTAAGCACCCAGGGGATACAAATGCAGGAACCAAATCTAATTTCAATGTAAATATTCATAAGCATAATCAAATAAATACTGCATGCCAGTATGGTATTTATTTGTATCAGTATTTCCTCTGCATGCAAAAGAAGCCTCCACTTGTTGGCTAAATTCATAAGCAGTAAAAACCAAGCATCAATGCATCCCTCCTCCTGAAATAACAGCGATTTTTGCTCACAACAAACTGATCTCTTCATGTACCACATCTCCATATGGGAAACACATCATAGTATATTAGAAATATGGATGGTAACCTTCATACATATTTAGGACTCACAAGCCACATTTAGGACTCCAAGCACATTCGGTTCATTACTTCTGTGCAACGGCCCAGAATTCCAGCAAAACACAGGATTATTCATGCTCCTTACAGATAGACTGTTGTTTCACACTTGTACCCAGGAATGGTGGCATCCTCTGGCAGGCCATCTAGCATGCACAGTGCATGTCATTAATTTTAGCTTCAGTTTCATAATTGAGATGTAGCACAATGTGTTATTGTAAGTTGAGCTAAAATCACAGAATCACAGAATCAGCTGGGTTGGAAAAGGCCTTTAAGATCTTCAAGTCCAGCTGTTACCCCAGGATTGCCAAGACCATCAGTAAACCATGCCACTAAGTGCAAACTGATATCCCCTCAAGATATCCCGTCATGGCTGCCCCTCATAATCTCCCCAGACACCCTGCCCTCCTCCCCTCCCCACAGTGGACCACACTGCATAGTTGCTGCCCCTACCCATCATGGTCACACCTCATATCCCCTTAAGATTTCCCCTCATGTCCACCCCTCACATCCCATGGCTGCTCCTCACATCTCACAGTCACCCCTTCTCTCCCCTGAAGATCTCCCCTCACAAGGGGCCCTCATGCCTCACAGCCACCCTTCACATCCCATGGCCATAGCTGCTCATGATCTCCCCTGCCCCTACCCCTCATGGTCAACCCCTCATCTCCCCTGAAGATCTCCCCTCACAGCTGCCCCTCACCTTTCATGATCTCCATCTTACCCCTCATAGCCACCCCTGCTCTCCCCTCATGGTTGCCCATGGCCACCCTTCATCTCCCCTTAAGACCTCCCCTCACAGCCACCCATCACATCCCACTGCCACTCCTCATCCCATGGCTGCCCCTGCTCTCCCCTCATGGTTTCCCATGGCCACCCCTCATCTCCCCTTAAGACCTCCCCTCAGAGCCACCCATCACATCCCACTGCCACTCCTCACATCCCATGGCTGCCCCTGCTCCCCCCTCACTCCTCACGGCCAACCCTTCACACCCCATGGCGGCTCTTGATCTCCCCTCATAACCTCCCCTCATAGCCTCCACTCACAACTGCCCATGGGTCATCACTCATCGCTCCAGAAGATCTTTTTCCATGGCCACCCCTCATGCCCCACTGCCGCCCCTCACCTTTCATGATCTCCTATCAATCCTTGTGGCCACCCTCTCCTTTCCCCTTATGATCTTCCCTTACCGCTCATGGCCTCATGGACACATTTTATCAGGCAGAAATGGAACAAAAACTCATACCAGTGATTTAGGGAAAGTAAACACTTAACTGATTCTATATATGTGTACTATTTCTTCATTTCTGTTTACTTAAAAGATAGAAGTAAATGTTATTTTTATAAAAGAAAGAAGAAATTAGCTCACTGAAGGCTTAATTATCCTTTCTTCTCCAATGGGAATCAATGCTATTGGCAGCTTGCAGGCCTGTTCTCTTGACAAATCAAGTTGTTGGCTGAGGCGTGAAGTGTTAGATTATGATCGACTCAGCGTGACATTGTGATTCATGGCTACTATATTACAGAGGGAAAACGGGGATTTATGCTTCATATCCACTTTGAATTCATAGTGAAACAAGTGAATCATTCTGTTCAACCTCAGGAGTTCATGTTCTACACCTGGGGGCTGAACAGTATTACAGGTTTGAACATTTTAAGGAACAAGTGCGATAAAATACCGCTGTGAAATATTCTTTCTTTCCCCTCATGCTATAAGTTTAAGGAATCACCTGGAGTAAAGATTTGATGAGTGCATTTCATTAAAGGAAGAAGGAATAAGGATGGTGAGGATAGAGATGAAAGGTGTATATTGGTCAACTGGAAAAAAGAAGCTTTCAAATAGATGAATGTAATTAAAGGAATAATCATGCAGTCTCTCTGGAAGGCTCAAATTGTAGGTCTAAATTATGTACATAATTTTATTCCCTGCTCCCCCCTTCCAAAATAGCCACTAATAATACAATTCTGTTGTATCACCATGTTTAAGCAAAGGTATAACATTATGTACGTTTGTATTTCTCCTATTTCCTATGCTCCTGGATCAACATGTGGAAACAACCACGGGTACAGCTGGGGTTGAAGGAAGTTGCTCCTATAATGAAGGAGAGCATAAGCACAATTCTCCAGACACACGTGACGAAACGTGCATTTCACTGGACAATAAGGTCTACAACTCTACAACCCACCCTTACAATTCATGTGTGATCATTTAACTATGTGCAAAACTTGCAGTCACAGCACCAAAAGCTGAAGGGAGCTCTACCCAATGCCCATAGCATTCATTTCAATTAAGTTCAAGATCCCCCCCCCTTTTTTTTTTAATGTAGGATTCACATGATTTTTTCTATAGTGTTAGGAAATGCAAGGCAAATTGAATTTCATCCTTGCAGACACAGCTTGACTGCAAAAGCAGAACCAAAGTCCATCTCCAAAATGCCAGCACTGAATTCCTATTTCAGCCTTATCTTTATAATGAGCAGAATCAAGGCATGGAAGGTGGCACAATGAAATTGAAGAAAACACAGACACCTGATCCTTTTTTGAGGAAAAATTATTCCATCTTTTCTAATTAAGTAAAAGTGCCTTTTTAGGTTTTACTGAAAATAATGCATTCTCAACACTTCCTGGTTACTGTTTTTGCAGAGAGGGACCAATCATCTGAAGGATTTGGAGAAAGGCCAGTAAAGATAAGGCTGAAAAACCTCTCTCCAGTTTACAGATAATGGTTTTCTTTTGTATCTTTCTGATTTTTCAAGAGACAGGGTTTGGTTTATTTTCTGATTTTTTTTCTTTTTTTTTTTTTTTTGGTTTGTTTTTGATGTTTGGTTTTTTTTTGGGGGGGTGGGATTGAGACTTTTTTTTTTTTCCCAAATCTGATACTGCTACTTAGAAATAGCAAGGAAATGAGCTTATTGCTATTAGCTATTATTTGTTCAGTACACTGATTGATAGACATTCTTTGTGAGAAGCCTTTGTTAGATGATGCTCCATATTTAATGAATTGTTAAAGCAAATGGAGACATGGTGTACCTCTGCCTAACTTTCTTGAAGAAAAAGGAGTGTCTTACTGTCCTCACACCATGCTTGGATTGGTGTTTTATTGGTTGCTGTTCTCAAGAGGTAATTCTATTTGTAAGCAGCTATGTGACTCCTGGTTTTCAGTTTACTATGGACATACAATATAGAGGGATTCTACTAAAATTACGTGTTGATACTACGTCATTCCACTAAGATGGTCCTTGACTCCTAACCTGACACAAGGATGCTAGTTAAGTTACTTACCCATCCGTAAGTTTAGAGTCATGCTCTCATGAGAAGCATATTTAATAAACTTTCTATAGCACACAACATAAGGTCTCATAAACTCTAGCTGAAGAGCAAAACTACAGGCTGGCTTGTTCATAAACCCCCATAAATTTGCAAAAGTCATTCAAGTACAGCTTTGATGATGTCTGAACTTCACAAACTATTTTGTAAAGTCAGCAGCAGCTTTACGGCACAACTGCTGCAAAATAAACTACTTGGAAAATTTGTCCAATGACAACATGTCAAAACCATGTCAGAAAATGCATCAAGGATAGACCTTCAGCTGAGACATGCATCAGCTTAGACAGTCCATTGATTTTTAAAGGAGCTACAGAGTTTGCTATTAACTTAAATCTTCATTTTCTGTATCTAAGCCACAGTACTGTACACATCAAGATGATACTGTGCTGGTCTCTGGCTAGCAGGTGAAGTACAACACGGAATTCTCTTCAGCAAGGAGAATAAAATCTGAAAATTGCATTGGTGCAAGAGTTGCCAAATGCAAATAGTGCATCAAATGACATAGATGCAATAGTTGCAGTCACTTTAGAATTGGGATCTTTATGAACTTTAAGATGGCTGCACTAACAGATAGGCTGTTTATCATAGTCCCCTGGCATAATGAAACGTATCTTCAGCTCTACAAAATATCAGGTCAACTTGATTAACTGGTGCAGCCATTGTTGCATTAGTTTTAGAACATTTCCCAAAAGTTACAATCTGCAAAAGCTTATTTTTGTTTATTAAGTGCATTACTGAGTAAAATTACGCATCCTACAATAGGATACTATATAATCAAGCTGGATTGATGTCTTGTGGAGTTTTGTACAATATGTACCAAAACACTATCCCTGTCCCACAGTACTTAAAACACATAAAGGAGAAAAGCCAGCAGTAAAGGTATTTAGTCCTATTTGCAGATGTGAAACCAAGGCAAAACAGAAATCAGACACAAGTTCTTTTGTAGGAGAGGCAAGAATTGAATCAACAACTTCTGGAACACATCTGTAGTGTTCAATTCAACATGGAGCACAGGTACATTGTTTTTTACTGAGCTGACTTTGACAGAGAAAGAGGCTTATGAGTGTGACACTGCACTTAAGCTAATACGCCCAGCTAAAGGAAAATTCAGACTCTAAAATGGTTATACAAATTAGTGCATATGAATAGCTCTTTCCACATAAAAAGTCAGTGTACTATTCAGCTGTATGAAACATGTTCTGTGACCTAAACCTTAGTCTAGTTTCTGTGGAAAAAAATAAAAAATACAAAAAAACAAACAGTAGTACGAAATTGCTGTTAAAATTGGCAGGGATGTTCTATGCTGGCACCAAACAATGCAATTTTAACAGTCAAGAAGTAACACTAGTTACTGAAGTGTGGAGCACAGGCATTTGAAACACATACATTGAGATATCCATCTTGGTTCAGAGAACACCTCAAGGAGTTGCAAACATTGTTTATAACTCTTTTTAAGAATTAAAAAAGGATTCCTCTGTTTCCAAAATGCATTTTTGATTTTGTTGGTGGTCACAATTCGTATTTCTCTTTATGTATCTAAATACACAGATTTATATGTTTACAAGAAACTTATTATAAAATTAAAATTATATTTATAAAAAATGAATCTATAAATACAACTCACACAATAGTATATAGTATATAGTATATAGTATATAGTATATAGTATATAGTATATAGTATATAGTATATAGTATATAGTATATAGTATATAGTATATAGTATATAGTATATAGTATATAGTATATAGTATATAGTATATAGTATATAGTATTGTGCGAGTGCATATACATTTGATTAGCTTATTCATGTGTTTCAGACCAGGCATAGAGGGTTTGGTGTTGTCAATCCGTAAAACTTAAAAGGACACTATTATTACAAAGCTTATTCCTTAAAAAATTTGGTTCTTAAAAAATAGAAAAATAAAAGCACATTCACCTACAGAGATATCTACCAGAGAAGTTGGCACCGTTTTTCTACAAAGACAGCTTCTCTTCAGCTGTGTTGTTGACACTTCAGTGTGTGCTTTATCTTGTTACAACAGCAACTAAATTTTGTTTACATGGAAAGCCACTGGAAAATGGTTGGAAGTTCCATGTAAAAGTGTTCATGGAAACCACATGCTCGACTAAAGCAAGCCAGAGGCTGTGATGGAATAATTAGCAAATTTCTGCAACCTGGGAGGAATATGAATTGCTGGCTCATGAGATACAAATCCTACAGGCTGAAAAGCCACTACTGAATCTCACAAAACTACTCCAAATTGAAAGAAGACAAACACACTAAACCCAACCCCTGCTCCCTTCTTCCCTCCTTCCCCCTTCCCCTTCCCCTTCCCTCCATCCCCACCACCACCTCCCCTAAAACCCAGCAAGGCACCAGAGATCTAAAACCACCAATAAATTATTTCCTGAAGCATCAGAGTGATGAATAGAATCAATCCAAAGTTGTACTGGGCTTGCATGGCAAGGTCTTGGTAGTGGGGGCACTACAAGGGTGGCTTCTGTGTGAAGCTGCTAGAAGCTCCCTCAATGTCTGGCTGGCCAATGCCAGCCAGCTACAAGACCGACCTGTCACTGGTCAAGACAAAGCCTGTCAGCAACAGCGGAATGCCTGAAGGAGGCTGTGATCCTGTGGTAAAAGCATGCTGGAGTAGAATTAATAGCAGGACTTTTGGCTCTGTGGGGGCCCATACCGGAGCCATCTGCTCCTGAGGGACTGCACCCCACAGAAGGGACCCACGCTGGAGCTGTGTGTTGTAGATTACTAGATATTAGAGATTTCTAGAGGAGCAAGGCTCTGCTTTGGGCACTAACCAGTTCACTTTGTGCAGCTTTCTTATGCTGAATGAATTTCTTATGCATTCCTTGAGATAATGGGGAACCTCTTTCAGTTCCAAGTTCAAGCCTTGTTTCACACAGGAGTGTGAGGTACAGTAAAACACTGCTAGGAGAAAACCCACTGCTGGAACTGGCAAGCTCTGCAGATCTACAGCTCTGATCCCAACCACAAAATAATACACCATACCATGCAAATAGATCATTAGATACTGCTGTTATCTATTTTGTCTTTTGCAGCACTACATACATTAAAGAATTTGACAAATTTTCTAATTATATTTGTTCAGAAGCATTGGCAAAACAATCTGAGCTATTAATGAGATGTTTAGTGCAAATTAATCATTAAACTGGACAGTCTATGCTCCGAGATGAAATTTGTTTTGCAGAGTGTTTGTATTAGCACAGTCAGTCTTTGGAAAACAGTTTTTTCTTGAAAGATCTTCATAATTACTTTGATTTCACTTGTTATAAATGTTAGAAATAATTTGTTATAAAGTTAGTAATCCACAAAGTGCTCAATTGTTCTGCAGTCTGTTCACCTGCCTTTGCACATCTCAAGACAAATGCATGGAGAAGGAATCTCTAACTTCACACACAGAAATAGCAAATAAGCCATACTTCAGCTGAACTCCAGTGTGTCCTATGATATTGAGGAAGGATGTGGGAGTGACGCTGGAGATAGCCATCATATTGTAAGTTAAAGGAACTCTAAGGTCGCTGGAAGTCTGCTGGAAATGAGTTCTTCATAAAGAGCTCCCTAGTTTCCTAGGGAGTTACCTAGTTTTCTCTCCTACATTCAGCATTACACATGGAAGTGATGGTGTAGAGAATGTGCAGTGTTACTGCACTGCGCTGTATTGCAACCGTTAACCAGCTGCAACAAAGAACCCTAATGAATAAATGCATCCAAGGACTGGCAACCATGGACACATTCTGCATGGAGATTTTACTCATACCCAAGTTCTATTGAACAGTAGCATTCATATGAAGCTTAATGTTTTATTAAGCAGCACAAACACACTGTTGCTGCTTTCAGCACTGCACATATGGCAATGTCTCCTAGCAGGAAGAGCAGTTCTTGCTTAACAGAAACTGCTCATATACAAACTGCAAGGGAAATATGAAACCAGAAGCAGGCATCAGATCCTCTTAACATCACTGCATTGTCTGCAGTTAATTGCTACATCCCACAACTATGTTTTTTCCCCAGACATTTGCCTAACCCTATTTTTTCTGAAGACTGTTCATATCATTGCCTTATTTTTAATACAGCATAGTTATTCTCTGTGCACAGACACACTCTACTCTTATTCCTTTAGGATTTGACCCTTTCTTGGCTTTAGTTCATGTCTCCTGTTCTTGTGTTTGACACAAGTTCAAATAATCTTGTAGTATCTATCCTCTCGAATCCCTTTGGAATTTTATATACCTCAAAAAGGTCACCACTTTCTCACTGTACTCCACGTATTTTAGCCTTAAAGTTTGAGAGGCTGGTCGAGAGTCCTTTGTATTTTGGTAGAAAAACTTGTATTTAGAAAAGCTGCTAATGTTTAGTAACAATATGTCTGCCATTCACTTCATGTATTTTCCTAACAGTCTTCAGCAAACTGACCTATAATTACTGCCTTTCACATGTGTCCTCATAAGTTGCTTGTATTTTGATACAAGTCTCCTACTTGGCAAATGCTGATATAATGACATGAGTTCCATTAAAAAATAAATCATTAAAAAAGGTTTGTGTTTAATTCCTTTTTAACAGCTATTGTCTTCAATGTGACAATGGCCGTTTATACTTGTCTTTTATTTAAGGCAAAGCCCTAACAGAGATAGCGAAGTTCAGCAGAGATAAAATCCTTCAGGAAGCTGAAATCACCTTATCTCATCATTCAGCTTGAGCACAACAGAACGGTTTTGCCCTCAGCAGCACGTATAAGAGATCTTTGATTGTACTTGCAATCAGGCTCTCACTGAGATATCTTATAAGCTGTCTTTTCACCGCACCTATATTTATATAGCCCAGTGTGTTTATTAAACATATGCTGCCAAAGAGCAGCTTTTTATTGGATGGCCCCGTGAGTTTTGTCTCCTCTTTTGTTTTGTCTAGTTTGGAGGAAAGGAGGCTGAGGGGCAACCTCATGGCTCCCTGAGGAGGGGCAGGGGGAGGGAGGTGCTGAGCTGTCCCCTGGAGCAGGTGACACGACTGGTTCACAGCTGCACCGGGGGGGGGGGATCAGACCAGAGATTAGAAAACTTTTCTTCACTGAGAGGGTGGTCAGGCACTGGAACAGGCTCCCATATAGGTGGCCGATGCCCTATGCCTTTCAGTGGTTAGTTAAGAGGCATTTGGAGTATGCCCTTAATAACATGCCTTAATGTCTGGTCAGCCCCGAAATGGTCAGGCCCTTGGGCTAATGATCACTGTAAGTCCCTTCCAGCTGAACTACTCCAAGTATGATCCTGTACACTTTTTTTTTAGAAAACAGACCATAAAAAGGCCTCTAGTTCTTCCTCTCTTGTGTAGATATATTTCTCTGCAGACACAATGCCTCGTATTCAGATATTTACATCCACATATTTATACACTTATTTTGTATTAAGGGTCTAAGATTTGTTTAATGTGACTGTTCAATTAACAAAGAATTAACTCTACATTGTCAAAACTGTATCATAAACTGCACTGAAAAATCCAGTGGTTTACTGCAAAATACATGCTCATTAAAATTCAGTGAGCCTTTAATAGGAATTCATGTCTGAAGTCAAGGAAAAATGAAGATATGGAGGCAATCTTTATAAAGAAGCAATGATATATGTGGTAGAGGGTAAACACTGTAGATCTTTTATTCATTTGGTCAGCATATCACATGCATTTTACCTTAGAAGCATTTTGATTCAAACTGCCTCTCTTCAAGATACTAGAAGATTTTTAAGGGCTATGCTGGCTTGTTAACTCTCATGTGCATAGTTGGAAGGCACAGAAAGATTTTCATTGTGTCACCCAATGGCTAACTTCAGCTCTTTCACCACGTGACATGGTAGTAAACTATGTTTACCTCTTTGCAAACATGTAAGTCCAGGCCCACAAAATTTTGTTGGGCTTTTTGGGAAATTTCCCAAACTCTGGGAATGACTTGGAGTCTCATCTCCAAAGCTTGTCTGTAACAAAAAGGAGAAAACACTCACCTCAGTAAATCTTCCTAACATAAAAAGCCCAAGACATCCTCCTATAAAACTTGTGAAAGTCATATTAGCACTTCAGTACTAACTAGCTTTAGTAACCCTCCTTCCTACCTCTCAGCATAGCAAATCTGCTAGGACTGGACCAGTATAAATGTACTGGGGAAAAACACCACAAAAATGGCTGACAACCACTCATTGAAGGACTCTTGCCTGTGCACAATACAATATAGAGCAGTGCATAATAAGAACAAAGCCAGTTTTATGACATCTGTAAAATCATCAGGACTGAATAGCCCCTAGCAATGGGGCTCTGATCTTCACTGGGGTCTCTGGACAATGTTTTCATAATGATCATTAATCAATAACAATACTAATCCCAGCCAGAGGGAAAAGGGGAAGAAGAGAATCAATTCTTCACTCAGCAAAGAGTCTAGCTGGTCCCACGCCACACTGATAAGAGTCTTTTCTGATTAGCATAAGGTCATAACGTCTCTTTTGTCATCTGCCTTAATGAAAATACTACAATGGAATTTTACTGCCTTCCCTTCCTAGCAGAGAAGGACTATGATGAATGGTATATGGGATTCTTACTGTGTGCTATATGCCAGTTCCTGAAGGAACAGTATTTTGCATTCTGCAGTTGTCCAGAAAATGCTTCTCTGATCTTACCATGTTGCAAAACCACTGTTTGGGAAAGCAGATTGCTGTGTCATCCACACTGCACAAATTGTTTGTAGCCATATTGGTACTCACCATGAGCATATGTGAGCATTTTTCAAGTGTCACAAAAACTTGCCATCTTAAGGATTAATATTAAATATCTTGTACCATATGGAGGCACCTAAGAGAGAGTCCTTACAGCTTTTAGCTAGGTACTGCACGATTTGCGATTGAGAGCTGTGCTGTAAACATTTTTAGTGACTGCAGATAATAGATATTCATGTGGTTAAAACCAATATCTCTCTCCACAAACCTAGCTTAATTAGGTCTGCTGCAGTTTTCCATGATAATTTAGTTCTGCCTTTGCCTTTTGGCTAGCAGATTGTCCCTGGAAACCTCGTGCAGAAATTCCCATTGACTGCAATGATTCTCAGCTAGGGCAGAAGTGATCACTACTGCTTTTCCTGCTGTTGAACTCGATCAACAAGCCATACATAACTCTCAACAAATAAAATATACCAATAGGGTCAGAAAATTTGAAAACTGGCTGTTCGACACCAGGAACATAATGATAATGTAACTAGTTCTGCCAGGACTTACATCAGAGAGTAACAGATGAATCCCTTCCCATCCACTGAGTCACCTTGCCAACTTTTTTTTCAATTAGCGTCTTCCTTATAAATCAACAGTGAAAGATCACTTTTCAGCTAGAAGGTACTCAGTCACACAGCAATATACCATCAGCAGCCATGAGACAGAAATATGAGGAGAATAGCAACACTGACTTTTTTTTCCTCATCACCAGATATGAAACCTCCTCTCTCCCTAAATCCTGAGACAAAGTTTCTTATTATATTTCCATTTTAACAGATGCGCCTCCTCTTCAGATGCCCTTCCTACTTCACAATGATCACTTCTCTGTAGGCAACTGTTGAAATGTGTGTGTGTCTGCAATTTTTGCTTACCTGGGTTCATGATACCCCCGCTCTGTTCTTCAGATGGGCCTCAAATTCATACCTTGTATAGAACCCTCTTATGCCTCAATCAACAGGGCTAAGTTTTGATCGAACCAGCTTGGTTTTCAATCACAAGGACTGCTATTGTTGCACCGCTCTTCCTTACATGCAATTATTTTTCACTTAATTGGAACTCCAGGGTGATATAAGCTGTGTGAAATTCCTTGTAAAACTATGTATATATATGTAAAACTATGATGTTGCTTATGTGCAGTGTACAGCCCTACACTGTTTGCTTTGCTGTTCTTCAGGTCTGTGTTAAATCTTGCTCAAGACTTTTGCCAATACACAGAGTGCAGAGCATACAATTAAACAAATAGACAGTAGGAACACCATTCCCAGTTTCCCTGTGGATTTGTACTCTACATGGTTCTGCTCTTTCACATCCCTCTTCCTCTGCCGTTTCCCACTGTTTTCTGAAGCATGCTCCAGCTGTAGGTCAGGGTGCTCTGTGGCTTGTCTTGGCTGTGCAAGTGTCAGTCACTGCCTGACTGCTGCCAAGCAGAACCTATGAAGCCTGAAATCTGCCAGCTGCTTTTGGAGAAAACATCCAATTTGGATGTCACTCTTATATTTTCCTGCTGATTTTCAAGTCTTATATAAGAACTTCATGACCTTTAAAACTTTGACTCTTCTTTCAGTGTTGGGTTAAACCTGACCATCATATTCAAAAGTTATCAGGGACAGATGGGCAGCATGCATACAAAAGTCTCATCACTATCGAGTCTGCACAGTACCTCAGTTCAGATCTTGTTCTGAAGAATTTACACGCAGTCTTGCTGTTTGGCTGCTGTAGCTCATGCTAGCCCATCTTCTGAGTATGTGTTTCATCAACACGCATTTATTTCGACTCACTGAATACTCTGCTGTAGTTTTCAGGAGGAGATTATATAGCCCATATTATTAGAGCAGAGATCTTCAGCAGAAAACAAATATATCACCTTTAGACTCAAGTGAATGGGTATTTTTGGTATCAGAACAATGACTGAAGGAAAGAAATTATCTCATATAATCCCAAATTTGTATTGCCTTAGCTTATATTTGAGAAAATGTTGAGATGTATCACAGATGAATAAATCCACTGAATACACAGAGACAAATATGCCACTATGACCAGAAAATGCCCAATAATTTTATTGAAAACACAGCTGTTGAAGTGTGATTATAAATTACATTTGAGCATTTTAAACTAAATAATGCCAAAGAGTAAAATAGTGTGCTAATTATTTTTTTAATCAGCCTACCCATGTTCGATATAACATTCTAATAGGAATTGCCAGGACCATGGACTAAGTAGTGCACATTTTCTTCATTTAAATGTTACCTGATGAATAGGAGTATTACAGGGATTACGCCTCTTAATGACAAAGCTAATCTCCTATGTAATAGCTGATGGTGATGATTGCTTGTGTTATTCAAGGAAAAAACTGAATTTCTCTGTGTGCTCAACTTCAAAGGATATCATTTGACAAAAAGAGAAAGGAACATAAAGGAGGAGACAAGTGCATGAACTCTGAATTTAAAAGGAGGATAAACTCTGATTATTTCAATGTTTTTTACAATCCAAAGTTGTTAGAAAAACATAAAGCATTTCTTATCCTAAACAATTGATTTGAGAGGAAAATGAAAATGCCTACATTTCAAAATGTGCAGATGGACAAGTGCAAAGCTTTCAGTAATGATAGCTCATGGAAATAAACAAAAATATCACAACTCCAGATGCCAAGTGAAGATGGCAGAATTGCCATTGTTAGGAGCCTATAATACTACAGGATTTATTTTTTCATTTGAAAAAATACTGTTCTCTGTCCGCAGCCAGACATGTTCAAAAGGATAGCATATTATGCAAAGTGCTATGATTCATACCTCCTCCTGCCCCAGTCTCACTCTGTTCTATGGATAATGTACTGACAAATGATTTATCTTTAGCAGAGAACAACAGCGCCACAGATTTGTAACATTCAGAGTCCTAGAAAGATATGTCCAAGGAACTCCTTGCCCAAGGAAAGGGCACACAGGGCAGTAAAA
Source organism: Lathamus discolor (assembly GCF_037157495.1). Classification (NCBI taxonomy): domain Eukaryota; kingdom Metazoa; phylum Chordata; class Aves; order Psittaciformes; family Psittacidae; genus Lathamus; species Lathamus discolor. The sequence continues at coordinate 12,458,669 of NC_088891.1, forward strand.
CAATACAGGTCTGCACACGTGCCTGTTTTCTCTGAGGACATCATCAGTTAAAGATACAGAAAACCTTAACACAGGGAAAAGAAACATAATAACTAAATAAATTAAATAAGTAAAGATGTTTGATTTTGGCCATTTTGTTTCCTGACTTAAGATAAATACTCCCTAGAGTTCTTTGACTTGCAAGCTCAGAGACCTTGGAAGGAAGAAAGAAAGGAAGGAAGGAAGGAGGGGGAGGGCAGAGAGAAAAAGAAGCAAGCACAAATGCACTTGCTAAGTGGTGTTTTATAAAATATTGCAGCTCTCAGTCTTAAAATGTCTAAAATGAAAATCTGTTGCAAGGACATAATAAAAATAAAGCTGATAATGTGCTCCCCTAGAAAGAAGCAGCACATGCTGCTCCCTGGTACCCAGAAGCCATTATTTCCACTGAGAATAAAAACAACTTACACAGTAAGATGCATTTCCAGCTTCCAGAGTTGATTTAGAGATATTGGGAAACTTTCAAACTAGGCATGGCTTAGCATGAAATTAGTGCATGGAAAATGCCTCTCTAGAAACAGTCCCCTGTTTTATCATTTACCTCCTTACCCAGGAGAACTCATATCCCGTCCCCCAACCCTGCAGTGCCCCATTCAGTCACGTTATTATCAAAGCACAGCAATCAATCATGTCTCACTACAGGTGACACTCAATAAGCATCAGGAAACAAGTCACTGTTACACGATATAAATACATATTCTGATTAACTGTCTTGCTTTAGATACAGTCATCCAACAGCCTCAAAAATATGAGCCCAATGCCACAGTATAATTCTCCAGATACCAGAATTTACATGAACTTGTATACAACAAAATAAAAAAAACCCTGTAATTAAATTCAAGTGTGACACAAACATAAACACAGCGCAATGACGAGGTGACAGTATGGGACTGACCTATAAACTGAATATTCCTCCTAAAACCTGAAATCTATTATTAGGCACTGGAATTAAGCTTTAGGGTCAACATGATATCATGATCACTTGGCTGACCATTCTTCAGCTAGAGCATGCCCCATTTTGTTTCTTCCATACCCCCATTAACTAAAAATCAACAATTTCATTTTTAGGGAGGAAAAAAAAGTCTAGATTCAGAGCCCAGCTTTCTTGGAGTTGGGGAAGGTGCACAGAATCACAAGGCCTAGTGTTCCAGTCAACATTCAGGTATCACTACAGGCAAACAAATAGCCCCCCACATGAAACCACAGCCCTCACCTTCTTAGGCAGGAAAGAATACTGGACACAAACAGAAGTATAAGTTCCTCAGATCTATGCATCTTTTCTCTCACTTGCACCAAGGACTTTGCTTGACTTACAGGAAGGCTAAGATATGGTGTAGGAAAAAAGAGTACTGCTCCCATTTCACCACCTTCCCACACGGGTTCTTCCTCAATAGTCAAGGACAATGAGGAGACGAGCTTTGCTGTGCTCACAGTTTTCAAAAAGACATAGGTAACAGTGTATAAAAATGCCAATAAAGTAAAACCAAGCAGGAATCCTTTCCAATGTTCTTGAAAAGCAGCAGTGAAATTAAGAATTGAAAACCTGCTCACCACAACGCGCTCACACTTCAGTACAAGACAGTACTACAAGCACAGCACTTTTTGTTGGTTTACGAGAATTCTCAACAATCTGAAGTTCTTTAAAGTTAAATTGCACTTCAAAGTTTCATTTACACACTGTAAAAATTATATAGTTGAATTTTCAACAGGGAATGAATTATTCATTAGAGAAGATAATGGCGTTAAACTCATCCAAGGAGCTATAACATTAGCATAAAGAATGCCTTATGTCACATTAATTTTAAAAACAGAAAACATACAACACAAGATACTGAACCATGGATTTGTTTTTTGGTTACATTCAACACAAAGCAATTATTCTTACAGCAACCTTTTCATAGCATTTTAATAGTACTGGTAGGTATTTTACAAGCCATTTGATCTTAATTATTAATTGCATCAGGGTAGGCTGGGTAGAACATGCTACTCTTCTAATTTTATCAGGAGTGCTTAAAAAGGAAAAAAAGTTAGAAATTCAGATATAAGATTATTAAAACCCTCATAAAATAAAAAAATAATTAAAAAAAGTGTGTGAATTTATTGAAAGTTTAGTGGTGGGATTCCAAAAGTTTGGAGACATTAAAAATTAACCCGACTCCCAAACCCCACCCTCCCCCAAAAAACACCACCAAAAAACAAAACTCAAAACAAAAATAAACACCCCAAAAAAACCCCCAAAACCCGAACAAAACCTCCTGTAAATATATTTTCTCCAAAAATATTCAGCTTTAATAAAAACAAAACACACACACCCCAAAAGAAAAACCCCTCCAAACACAAACACACACACACACATATATATATGTGTTACATATATAATCATAGAATAGTTAGGGTTGGAAAGGACCTCAAGATCATCTATTTCCAACCCCCCTGCCATGGGCAGGGACACCTCTCACTAAATCATTCCACCCAGGGCTTCGTCCAAACTGGCCTTGAACACTGCCAGGGATGAAGCACTCACAACCTCCCTGGGCAACCCATGCCAGTGCCTCACCACTCTTACAATAAAGAATTTCTTCCTTATATCCAACCTAAACTCCCCCTGTTTATGTTTTAACCCATTACCCCTTGTCCTATCACTACAGTCCCTAATGAAGAGACTCTCCCCAGCATCCTGCTATGAGGTCTCCACGCAGCCTTCTCTTCTCCAGGCTGAACAGCCCCAACTTTCTCAGCCTATCTTCATATGGGAGGTGCTCCAGTCCCCTGATGTCGTGGTTTAAACCCAACCACAAACCTCGTTCACTCACTCCCCCGCTTCTTGCCCTCCCCCTGCTCCTGGAGGGACGGAGAGGAGAATCGAAAAGAATGCAACTCCCACGGGTTGAGATAAGAACAGTTTAGTAACTAAGGTATAACACAAATCACTGCTGCTACCACCAGTAATAATAATGATAAAGGAAATAACAAGAGGAAAGAATACAACACCTCAACACCAGCCAACCAATAACTCGCCCCATTCCCCCCAGCCGAGCACCGACTGATACCTCGTCCAACCCTGCAGTCCTCCCAGCCCTTCTGGGTCACTCCCCGTTACATCCTGGGCATGACGTGCTGTGGTATGGAATATCTCTTTGGTCAGTTTGGGTCAGGTGTCCTGTCTCTGCTTCGTCCCAGCTTCCCTCCTCCCTGGCAGAGCATGAGGCTCAGAAAGTCCTTGGTCAGACCAAACATTTGAGCAGCAACTAAAAACATCGGCGTTATCAGCTCTCTTCCCAGGCCAAAAAATGAAAATATAGCACTGCACTAGCTACTAAGGAGAAAAATAACTGCTACTGCTGAACCCAGGACACCCGATCATCCTCGTGGCCCTCCTCTAGACTTGTTCCAACAGTTCCATGTCCTTTTTATGTTGAGGACACCATATTGCACACAATACTCCAGGTGAGGTCTCAAGAGAGCAGAGGGGCAGGATCACATCCTTCGACCTGCTGGTCACGCTCCTTTTGATGCAGCCCAGGATACGGTTGGCTTTCTTGGCTGTGAGTGCACACTGCCAGCTCATGTTCATTTTCTCATCTACCAACACCCCCAAGTCCTTCTATCAGAAAGGAGTGAATTTGAGAAATCAAACTAATATCTGCAGAAGATTTCCTCTTAAATTCAATTGTCAATTAAGTCTATTTATTTAATACAACAATTCCTTCGCTCCTTCTCAACATAACTTCTGTAAAATGGACTCATTGCTACTTCCTAGTGATTTTTCAGTCTTTTAAAACTTGTGCTCTCAAATTACTTCACGTAAATAGAGTTCAGGATTAAAATGAGATAACTATTTTCTCTTATAGCATCCATCTTCTCAACTTATTCATTCTTGCAGTTGTGCAAAGTAGCCACTTCATCTGTTCACTAATAGAATTTAATGAATAGCTCTTCATCTGTTTTGGAATTTAAACCAGTATTGGTGGTCTTCTTTCTTACAACTTATTTTAGAATTCATTAGGGTCAAACTAAAGACAGGTTTTTCAGCCAGGCAAAGAATTTGTAGCACTGAAAAGAAAGGGAGCAACAGCTGTAGCAGTCATAGAATTCGTGCTGGATTTTCCTTACATGTACCTATTTATTTACTATTATTTACTTATTCATTTCATTTACATTACTTACTACTCAGATTTACTTTGCTTAACCAAACAATCTATTAAGAGCCAGGAATTAGATTATTCAGATTTTGCCAAGCTGATGAGACAAATTAAAGAGAGCTACATAAAATACTGGCTTTATCCTAAGGAGTGAGAGATTTGGATGGAAGGTTTTGGTGATTGCAATACGTGATGCAGTCTTGCAGTCTCTCTTACAGACAGTAAGGAATGTTGCCTCCCAAAACCTTAATAAGGGAAGGTCCAGCAGCACTTATCCTTGTTGCAGCATGAGGTGACTGGACTAGCTGAACTCCCTTCCGGCCTAAATTCCTTAAGGTTGCCTCACCTTGTAAATCCTTCACAAGGGGTTGAGAAGGATATCCCTTTATTCCCACTCTCTAGTTGTACTGTTTGCATAGCTGTGCCCTTAAGCTGATTTGCAAGCCACAGGGTATAGGACATTAAAAGCCAGCGTCTTCCAGCTATGAAGAAAAATCACTGCTGTGGAAGAACATCTTTTGTACTCACTATGACATAATCTGAGGGCCTATGGAAATGACACTGTGAATGAAGCCAGTTGCAGTGCTTCATTCTATCCATCTTGTGGGCAAAACTCTTTCCTTGCCACAAAATCAGTCTATAAAACTGCTTATTTTAGGCATACTCCAGATCCTGCAGCACTAAGAGCAACCTCAAAAACATGAACTGCATGTAAACTCATTCAGCTTTCTCCTCCATAGCTTGCATGCTGCTGAAATGAAAGCCCTGGGAAGCAGAAAATAGTCTATTTGTCTCAAACTGAGGTCCCCCCTTCCCTGCACCATTAACTGTTTCAGTACTAATTATTTTGAGGAAACATTTGGTCTGTGTGCTTACTGTGCTTACTTACAATTCCACGGCAACTCTGCATTCCCTCAGATACCAACCTCCCCACCTCATGAATCTTCTCTCTCCTTTCAGCAATTTCTGTGGCAGAAAAATTATTTGCAAACGCCTGAGACACACCAGCATCAACAATGGGGAAGGATAAAACTGATTCTATTTAGCAGATGACAAAACAGCACAGCAGCCACTCTGCCAATTGCAGCACGTTTTTCCTCATTTAATTAAGAACTTCATCCATTTACAAAAATCTGCTATACAATTTCAAAGACCTCATCAAACAATGAAATCTAAGTCTGCCTGTAACTTGGGGAGTATAGCCCTTTCCCACAATAAGTAATGAATGCTGCCGGAGCTCCAAATGAACCCCAGGTGTTTCTGCCCAGCCTTCAGTCACTGCAATTCCTCCTCAGTAATTACTGCTCAGAGATATCTTCAATCAGGTACTATATTTTAGCAGCATTAAAGGCCTTACATGAATCCCAGTTCCATAGAGACTTTCACGGGTTTGAACAGGCTTTAGATCAGGCACTAAATATACAGATTTGGGACTGTGTTAGGACATAACATGCTGTTTAATGTTGGAAGTTAAATCACAAATATCATGACGGCAGAATTTTAAGATTTCTTTTTCTGGAAGTTCAATTCCTTGAATGAAAGTAATAATAAAAGCATGTAATATATGAATCAGGCATATAGCAATCTGAAAGAGTAATACAGATGCCAGCTGAAATAATGAAGAGATAGCAATAATAGAATACTGTCAGTAGATAATACTTCCGTGTTTCTACATACATGCCAAAGACAGCTGGTTTTCAGAGGCTCTGATAATTCACTACTTAACTGACTTTAGTTCTATTATACAAAATTATGGCTGTTTAGATACAACCCTTATCTGATGAATAGCAATGCCATCGAATAAGAGTCACTCACTCTGTCACGGCACTGTACAGATTCACAACTGAAATTTATCTCAGTTTAAACAACCATTACACACAAGGGGGTGCAGCATCATGAACTGTACTTAAGATACTGATTCAGGTTTTGGGGCCTAAATTTCTGAAAAAAACAGAAACTTCAGGCCTAAATAGCTGTGGGTGCAATTTATTACATTTAGACCACACAAGCACATCCACAAAACTATGACCTTTAGGATACTGACTCCCAAAAGCAAATGAAGCAGGAGATCCAGTCTGTGTAGCACCTCACCATACAGAGCTTGGGTAGCAGCAGTTAAAAGCTGAAGAGATTTATAGGCTGAGGTTAGATAAAAATCTTTTAAATACTTCTAGGTCAGATTTACTTTAAGTCACCCAAATGTCTCTAGGCTGAAAATTCAACTTCTTTGTGAAAATTCTTGAATATAGCAGAATCCAGAACACCAGGAGAATAGCCTGTCTCACAGTACCATGGAATAGTAGCAAAGAAGAGAGGAAAATAAAAGAAGAAAAAACTCATGAGAGACTACACAAAAATATATAAAGATGGCATCTCTGCCTCTCCCCCTCTCACTTCAGTATGCATGAACACAGTTTGTTCTGTCCCTCACAACATTCACTAGCTTCCAATTTCATTTTCAAGTCCCAGCAGCCAATTATCAGTGTAACAGATAGAAGGGAAGTAGAGACAAAGGAGGTAGGCCAGTTTAATTAACACACAGGCAAGCAGGGATTTATTTTGGTACTCTGGTCTCTCCTGAAGAGATGATGCTCCCACTATCAGACCCTATTAAAAATACATTTTTTTCGTATTCTCTCATAATATTCTCCAAAAGGAAAGGAATGAATCATGGTGCACATTTTGTGAATGATTAATGAAGTGGTACCAAAGATTTATGATCCGAATCATAGGTTCCTGTGGAAGCGCAGTGCTACCTCTGTTATAGGGAACTTATAATGGTTAAAACAGGGCTTTTTCCCTTTAGTATTCGACACTGAGGAACAGCCATTCTGCCTCTCTCCACACATCAGCACTATGGACACCAAAACCCTTCTCCCTCCAGATGTGGAGAGAAAGCACATTTCCAGTTCTGGGACATCTGATTAAAACCCCAGCATCTGAGCAGCAAGGACTAACAACAGCCACCACCCCAAATCAAAGGCCGTTACAAAAACCAGAAAAGGGTGTGGGGGAAAAAAAGCCAACCGAAACATTCATTGCATGAAGTGATGAAGGGTAAACTCCATAGGCAATTTGCAGTATCTGCCTTTAAGTGGGAAGTGATACGTTCAGAGAAAGGTAAGCTAGACCCTATGGTGCATCACAAATAGTTCCTCTTACAGCACTTTGCTGTCTGGGATTCTTCAGCCCCAAAGACAGCTAATGTATTTTCAGTCTAGCCATGTCATCTTGATGAAGCAGAAAAAGCAACAAGGAAGAAGAGGGATGGCATGTGATAGGAGAAAATGTGCATTTTCCTGAAGAAGTATCAATATGCTGTTCCTTCAAGGTACATGGTTTGAAAGGGGTTTTCAGGAGTTTTTCAGGAAAAAAGTGTTTCAGGAGCATGTTGGGCTCACCTTGCTGAGCTCCTGCTCACTCCCAGCCAAAACCTAACCTCCTCCCCTGCAAAAAAACCCCCACCAAAAGCAACCCAAAAATACTAAAACCCAAAATAAAAGACACCCAACAAAAAAAGCTTAAGCTTTGTGAAGCCTATGGCAAGTATCTGCCTCTGTGCATTTCCACACACTTTCTTCCTATATAGATGGATTTTGCAGTTCATATGTAATTTCAAAGCTTGCTGCAGTAATTCTTCCATACTCAGGCATCAGGACATACTGTAAAGCATGACACAAAATATGTCAGAAGAAGAAGGAAAGAAAGACAAAAAAGATCAAACAAAACCCCCAAACCTATCAGCAGTATCTGTATCCCTGGGGTAGGTGAGAAGGCACATGTTTGATGCCTTGCTGTTTGAAGCAGAAACATTTTGAAGCATGCAGAAGTATGGGGCTTTTGGTCACAACCTACAAAATCACAAGAGTAACAAAAGTGCACCTCTTACAGCTGACAGTTGCAACTCTAACCCCAGTGTTTTGTGAGTCCTGATTTCATGGGAAGTTGACCTTTCCTCATGAATCCAGGGAGCTGCATAAGGCTCACCCTGGAAATCAGCGGGTGTGCAGGGAACAGTCTGCCTCCTCTTTTCCATGCAAAAATCTTAAGAAGGAGGTACATTTTGTGATTGTTCTAAGAGAGAGAACAATCACAATGTTTCATTGCTACTGGGGGTTACTGAGTTGGTTGAATTCTATCTTCCCTAACTTCTACTTTTTTCCTATATAAGTTTTCATCTTCGAAGGCAAGAAATGGTACACAGAAACAGGTGTGGACAGGAATGAACAAAGACTGCCTGACTGGGGCCTACAGAACTACACACCGTGTAACAGAAGCAAACTAAACCCATATGTACACACACCTTTATCTGCTATCAATTAGGAGAGAAAGAGATCACACATGGTTGCATCTGATGTATACTATGTATGAATTAAGAACATTCTCATTTAGTCATATAACATCTGAAAAGCTGAACATAATCCTACCAGTTATTCTTTCTGCTACATTTCCTCTTTCTCTTATCTGAAATTATTATTGTTATACAATTGCCCCCCGAAAATTCCCTTTCAAAAACCTAAAGAAAATCAAGTTCATTTGTACATGATTATCTTGGCTATTTCTGCTTCTATTCCTAATGCCTCAGCCTGTCTATGCATCTGTCCTTCAGTGTTTATTGCCAGTAAAAATCTGTGTCCTCCTGGGTTCCTGCAAGAATCACAGCCAGCACCATGACAGAAATTGCTGAGTTTCACCCAGAATCAGGACAGTTGACTGCAAGTTGCCTAGATGACAGCCTGCTCCTGAATGCCTGAAACGCCCCTGCATATGATAAGCATTATAACAAGAACATGACATAAATAGTACCTATACCAGACAAAGTTTCACAAATATGCACTCTGATCGGGTGTAATCATCCATGTTAAACACATTAGCCATCATGGCACAACACTGTGGTAACTTAGGCACTAAAAGCAGAACTGTAATAACCTGGGGCTCCACACTCCTGGAATCGTTCCGCTTCTTGTTCTAGAGCTAATTCCTATCTGACATGGGCTTAACCAAAACCTACCAAATCAGAAATAAGGGAATAATAATAATATTCAGTCAATACACTGGGGATTAACATTGCTAAAGCAGCACAACTATTCCATCTGAGAAGGAAATGCTGGTAGAATGGCAGGTAGATTTAAACGGCTTACAAATATCTAACTTAGAAATTAGAGGACAGAGGCAGAGGTGTGACACCCGAATACCCAACCAACCCAACAACAGGACTGTGGCAAAACCTCATTTGTTTTAAGCAAGAGCTTGATACACATATGGATTTCATGACCTGAAAAATGTAGATCTTTGTAGTCCCATGTTTTGTATCTTGCAGATCTGATGATTAAATATGCTAAGGCTTGTTACTTTTCATTTATCAACAGTAACTGCTTTTTATGGACACCTCAACTATAGCCTCTGTAGGATAAGTCATTAAACATAACTCTAGCCTTGACACTCACCTATGTCTCTTGATAGTTTCATCCTAGAAGAGTCTGATCCACCTAGAACATTCTGATAGAGCAAGCGGTGCCTTTGTCCCATGAATAACCCTAACCTATGTCAGGTTTTTAAATACCTACCAGTTTCAGCTCACAATCACTTTGCGATATATAGCCAAGACATTTATAGAATTTTCATACCTCTCATTGTCACAAGATTCCTGTCACGGGCAACTAGCTTGGAATCATACCTTGCAAATTTAAGAAAGCATTATAAACAGAAATTGCATATTAAGAGATGTGTAAATTACACCATTAGAGTACAGTTATAAGAATGAAAACTTTCTAGTATTTTATGACTACATTCTAAACCAAACTAAAGTTGCCCAGAAATAAAATATTCTTAGTAATGACGATGCTCTTATTAATGTTGGAACTATAAACTTTGGGAAACTGCAAGACTAAAAGGGTCAAGCACTTCATTACCATATGCAGTCTTAATGTTCCTGGTACTTTATAGATAGAGGTATTATCTTCATGCAAGGCCTTGTCCTAACTTAACTACTTATTCCAGCTCTGCAATTGGCATGCTGAAAATCCAATAGGTTTTAATAATAATAAAGGGTCAAGTGTTTTCATGCAGAGTTTAATGGAGACTTTTTGCAAATTTACCATACTGCACTGATGCCATGAAAGGCAGCCCAGCCATCTGAGCTCTGCTTTTTTATGAACCATATTTCTAACAGGCAGCATTCCACTGGTTTCTGACTGCACATGAAAACTACACTTATACCTCCTGTTACAGCATCAGGTCATAATAGACCTTGTTTGTTTTTAAAGACTCTTATGCACAGAAGATTAGGGAGAATCTTTGATAAATTTAGTGGTTTGGCCCTTCACATTTGTAAATATTTACATGTAAAAAAAATATTTTGATACACCATTCATATTAAAATACATAGCAATAAGTAGACTAATTTGTGATATTTATGTATTTGGAGCCATTTATAGCAGATAGAAACCTTGTACTTTGCCACAGTTCCTGGACAATCTGACAAAATACATGTTTTGAAGTGTGACATAATTATTCTCCTGCTGAATGGTGTGAATATAGCAGTTGCCAGTCCTCAACCAGATGAGCCAATCTGACCTTTTTCAGTAACTGGTTATGTCAAGAAACCAGGGAATTGTAAGCCATTGTAGCATCCAGAGTTCCTAAAAACACACAGGTACTTGTACCTTCAAATGAAATATTACTTTATACTTATTATCAGAGTAAACTAGGAAAGAGGAACACACAATGACTTGAGGAATGCAAAGAACGACAGTACCAACATTTACGAAGTAACATAGTGACTCCATCATGAGAGAATACCACTCAGAAATGGTTGTTAAGATGAATTCCTGATCCTGTTCAAATCAGCTTTGCTGTCGACTACCCCTCATGCCAAGATTTAATCTGTGCCACATTCCTTAGTCTTTTACACTCCTTAAAAGGAAGGAATAGAATACACCTGGCCTCAGCACAGCTGATTGCATCTCCCTCTCCATGTGGTGGATTATTTACACTGGCTAATAATAGAAACGTACAATGGCTTTTTAAGAAGTGGCACAAAAACTTCAGGCCTTACTGCCTCCCTGCTGGAGTATGTGTCAGAGCCAAATAAATTGCAGAGCATATATACTCCTGTATACCACTGCACACTTCGAGTTAGTGATAAACTAACAACTGAAATATCACTTTATCCATTTCTAGCACTACAATGTCTGCATTGATATGAAAAATTAAACAAAAACTCACTGGATGCACACAGCAATATTTGATGTCTGCTACCTTTTCTCTTACTGTTAGTTCTGTTACTGCTCTGTAATTCTTGCAGTCTCCTTTTCCCCCCCACGTAATCAACTGCATTATAACTTGGCTCACCTCTTCTCTTAGCTACATAGAAGCAACTGCAAAATCAATAAGATGACCTCAAACTAGAGCAGAAGAACTTATATCTATTTGCTTTGGCCTCCCATCTACCAAGAACAAACACACATTTCCAATGTCATCAGCAAATCCTGATGTTTCCTAAATACACTTTCTCTAAACCCATTTCTGTTCTGACAGAAGTAAAAAGGTTAAGAATGAGATCATGTCAGCTTAGCAGACTATTCAAAGGTTTTTGCCAGTTCAGATCACAACCTTAACATTATTATTTAAATGTGGCTTTTGTATTTCATTACATACTAAGCAATTATATTTGCATTTATGATGCACCATAATTGTAAGAATATGACATTGTTCTGATGATAATGTTCATTGATCATCCATAATGCAGTTGGCTCATGCCATGAAACATGACACTCTTATCACCTTTCTCATTTCACTTGCTATTAGATGGCTTTACTTGCAGATTGATGTTTTAAACCCACATTTTTAATCTCTAGATGGTATAAATGCTTCTTACCATCCCTTAATGTACATCACTATATATTTTCCTAAAAGTGAGCTATTGTCAAAGTTCTTATTTAGTTCTCATAACAGTAATGGTTCTGTCCTGAGAACTGTGTGTTTGTTGATGCAAATTAATGCCAAAGGTGGCCAGATATCTTGCCCAACAATATATATATTAGACACGTTTGTTACAGAGTTCGATGAAACTAAGATTTTCTGCATTATGGTATATTTCAACATCCTAGTACATTTTTTCTCTTTAATTGGGTAGAATGCTCAAATATCTACATTTATCTTGGGTAGGTTCTGGGGAACAAACAAAAACCCAAAAGCCATGCCAAAATGCTGATTGCTCTTGTGTGAATTGGAACTGTATGGTGCTTCCTTTCAAATTAGACTACAGTTAAATTGCATTTTCTAGCATGCTGCAATAAATACTTTGGTTCAAACAATCTTTAGTCTCATAATGCCTAGATAGCATACTGTTAATAGTAACCCACCTCTTTCCCCCCAAGAACAATAAGTCTCAAATGCTGTTTTATAATAAGTCTTCTGTCCACAAATTATTTTGACCAGTTCTACATACAATGATTATCTATGCTATGCGTTAACAAACATTGGTAGGTTTAAGCCCTCCACTCATGAACTTCAGCTGCCCAAGGAAACTTTGTTGAGGATAAAACTGCCAAAACATTTACTAAAAGATGAAAAAGCAGCCTAGCTTTGATGAAACAGAAGACTAAATTCTACCAGCATGAATGAAATGGAATATGGAATATTATTCCATAAAGAGGAAAAGATGGTAAATATATCAATGTTGTGGTTTAAACCGACCCACACAGCTCATCCACTGCCCCCCCCACCCCCCACCCCCCCCCCTCCCTGCTCCCGGAGGGATAGGGAGGAGAATCAGGAGAATGTAACTCCCACAGGCCAAGACGAGAACAGCCCAGCAACCAAGGCACAACACAAATCACCACTGCCACCACCACCAACAATACTGACAAGAGAAAATAACAAGAGAATACGATACCACCGCCAAACGAGTTCGACCCCCCTCCCCGAAGAGAGACCGTGCCCTTCCAGGTAACTCCCAGTTACCTCCTGGGCATGACGTGCTGTGGTATGGAATACCTCTTTGGCTAGTTGGGTCAGGTGTCCTGTCTCTGCTTCCTCCCGGCCTCCCCTCGTCCCCGGCAGAGCACAAGACTCACAAAGTCCTTGGCCAGAATAAACATTACTTAACAACAATTAAAACCAATCGGTGTTATCAGCTCTCTGCCCAGGCTGGAAGTCGAAACACAGAGCTTGCACCAGTTACTAAGAAGGAGCAAAACAGCTTCTGGTAAACCCAGGACAATCAATAAAATCACAGAATCACTTACTGGCTTGGGCTGGAGGGACCTTAAAGCTCATCTAGTTCCAACAACCCTGCCACAGGCAGGGACATCTTCCAGTAGACCTGGTCAGCTTTGAACACATCCAGGGATGGGGCATCCACAACCTCTCTGGGCAACCTGTTACAGCATCTTACCACCCTCGCAGTAAAGATATTATCACCTATAAGAGATTCCTTCAGCCATTTTTACTTTTACTTGTACAAATATCCTCATGGACTTTGATGAGCATCTGATTTTAAATCAGGAATAAGCTGTGTGTTCATGGACTTAAATTAGGAGTGATCTGTGTGTTCCTGGTTTGTGAGTTGTAGCTCCCATGTTAATATGGCCAAGCACAGCTAGGCAGACCCTGTTCTCTACTTTTACTGGTATTTCTGAAAAATCAGTCTTGGTGCACTCCAGCAATTACATGATTTCCTCATGCCGTGCAATTTATTTGTAAGATTCATTTTTTAGAAAATCTGTAATACAAAGCTTTTGAAATATTCCAAAGTGCAACATTTGGATTTTTGCCTTTGAATAACTAGCTGACACAGGGGCTGTGCATATCCTCCATGGGCTGCAAGAAGGAAGAAAGACGAAAAGAAATTAAATTCTAAAGCTGTAAATGTAACTTACTGATTTACACAGTGTGGTTTTGATTAGGGTCTATAAAGTTTGAAATTCTTTTTCTGGGGAGCTCATATTTGTTTGCTTATGAGGACAGTGGGAGGTGGGGAGATAGAGATGCAGCAGCACAGGGATAAATCTCACAAAGGGAAAGCTGATGCAAAGCTCTCAGTTGTGAAAATTTACAAACAATACTTTCAGATGAATTCAGGATCTGTTGCAAATCTTCCCAATGTTTTCCATTAGTACTCTGCAGTTACAATTAGAGGTCTGATCTGACCTACAGAACATCTGTGGCTCTGGGCTCATTGCTGATCTGCAAAAAAAAACCCTGCCTGCAAAATACACTGGTTTTCTTTCTGTCAATGCCAGATATGCAGAGTCCACTGAGGGAGCTCTTCTATGTGTAGTTGTTTTCTTTAAGGCTGGACTGATAGGCTAACAGTTAAAAAGATGTTCCTAGACTTTTATACTACTCTTGTAGAATAATATTGTTTCTTTTAGGAGAAGCAATGTTTATGGGAACAGCTATGGAAGTAAGCCAATGCTTTGGGGTCTGTGTGATATCAAAAATAATTTGGAAGGTAGCCTTGTTGTATGAAAAGGATGACATTATGCAGTGCTGTAGACATCTGGGTAGCTGGCCACTGTTAATAAAATTTCTCTCTATTTATGATGACTTTTGATGGAAGTAGGAAGACAAGTGCCCCTGAGACTTCATGCAAGTCTTATGTAATTAAAATTCATGCTAATGGCTTGGTAGTCAACATGAAAGGTTGAGTGGGTAGAAAGTTCTTGTAAGATCACTTTGTAAGGAAAGTAAGAATATATAATGAATTGCTTTCTGTAGTAACTATTGGAGTCTAGATAGCACTTCATGCTATTGGATTATGTGCTCCATACCATTATATTTCTTTTTATTTTTCATCACGCTGAGGCTACGTCTGGAGCTTTACAAGCATTGAGATGACAAGAATCATCTTCTCCATTAGCATTATTTACTTTATGCAATTCCCACAGACTCTGGACAAATCCAAGATGCGGGTACCCGAATGTCAGAGCAACAGAAAAAAACCAATCCCATTAACTGAAGAGTTGAAAAATTAATGCTTTCAGGTTGAGATAAGGGAAAAGAATGAGAAATGATGCAATCTGCAAAAGGTCTCATCCTGGATTCATGGCAGACCACACACTCGCTGGTTTCAAGTGTGGAGCTATGACCACCAGGTCCTCGTGTCTCAAGTTGAGCACATAAACAGTGCCAAGCAGCATCTCCAATTGTACTTTGTTCCCTCTGAAATGCTCAATCCTATAATGGATAAATGGCTGTCCTGATCTTTATCAGCCCAGAGCCCATTTGCACTACAAGTGCTCATCACCTTTCCTAATACAAAAACACTCTGCCATTTGAACAATCAATTCCGAAGAGCTACCTTAAATAAACATGGACATGAGCCCTAAGTAATATTAATATAATCACACTGAAAGAAATATTTATTTATTTATTTATTAAGATCTGTGGTTTTCCCAGTGGTAGTTTTGGGTGCAGAGTGTAGTATCACACTTAGGGCAAGTCTAGTAAGAAAGATTTTGTGGCAACAGGACCTATGCTCAGTAAAAAGTTGTGTATCTGTCTGCATTTATTTTTCAAATAATATTAGTGGGAAGAACGCTGTAGCTGAGGAATTATGTTTGCATTATCGTTTCTTTTCTCCAACCGTAAGAGTCACTGAATTGTACCATGGAGGCTTAATTTTTCACTGTGATTTTCCTTTTCATGGTTTGCAAATTGTCTATTTATAATTACTTTCAATTAACTCAGCCTTAGCCAATCAACAGACCATAAACTGAACTTAAACAGTTATGAGCTGTGCTTTGTGAGGAGAATTTATCCTTACATTAAGTGTTAGTTCATTAGAAAATCTGAGCTCAGGGAATTACAGCAGCTAAAGGCAAGTTTCAAATTCATAGCAACATAGACATTTTCAAAATGTCCAGAGTTCTCCACTGCAATTGTCAATTTAAGTATGAGGCCACTGACAGTTACTGTTCTGAGTGGGTTTCATTTGTATCCAAGGATACATTCTTTGTAAAGGGACAACAAAAAATATGGTGAAAAATGAGTGAGAACAGACATTGGTACTTCGGAATTGGTGGTAATACAGACATGTGGCTTAGCATCAGTGCATTCCTTGTAGGCTTTAGCAAAAGGTGTCCTTCCAAATATATTTGCCCCAAAATCTTAAAACATACTCAAGCGTATACTAAATTACTAAGCTCAACTCTTAAGTTTGTATAAAGCTCTGAGGTTTTAGTTTGACTCCCAGGAAATCAAAACTTTTTCATGCCTTGAGTCAAAGCCAGTGAGCAAAATTGTAAGAGGAGGTCAACACTTTAAAATTATTCTCTCGGAGAACAGGGGTGATAAAAGAACCACCTTATAGAAGTGATAAATGGGACAGAAAAGGAATACCAGTTTCCCTGTGATGAGGAAGACATTGAACAATATTAGAAAGGAACATGACTTCAAGATACTGTATCAAGTATTTAACCAGGAATATGTAAAAGACTTATAAATATCTAACAGCCTACACTGCTAGGGCTGTGAGAATAGAGCTACGACTCTATTCTCACAGAATAGAGAATAGAATATAAAAAAGAATATATCTCAAAACCTATATATTCTTATATAGAGAACAGTATAAAAAAAGATATATTCACATAAGATAGGACTGTCTGGAATCACAGCACAACCTGCACAGCAGCACTGATCAGAACCAGTCACCTGTTGAAAGGGGTTTTCCAAGTCACCTTTTGTACCTATTTAGGATTCACCATTAATGAGAATGCCTTTGCGAAGCCCAGATTAACATCACATTTACTAACAGCATCATCATTCTCAGTTCCTGTTTGCTGACAAATCAAAACAGAAAATACTCCCTCTTGTTACAACAGGCCTAACCTATATAGCAATAACGAAAAATTAACACACACAATGAAATTGTCAGGGTAAAACCCCCTGCTCCTTCTAACAAATTAAAAATAAATCTCTTAATAATATACAATTTATCTAATCTAAAGCTTGAAGAACAGCCTTTTGCATTAACAGCACTGAAACTCTGGGAAAAGTAAAGTAGTTTTTATTTTCCTTTTACATCTTCTTTCTGCAGAAATCAGTGATAATTCTCTAGTTGTCACCTCCTGCATAGCCTGCCCTTTTCTCCAGGTGCCTTACATCCACTGTGCAAGACCGGGAGCCACTTTTTTCACAGATAGCATCTAGTGGTGCATTTGCTCCCTTCTTGGTATTGCTCTCGCCTTACCTACAAGCTCTTCTCCAAAGAGTTCCTCATGTAGTACCAATAAAATACTTTGTGAAGCTAGTCAAGAGGGTGAGCTAGGAACTTCATCGTTTCAAAACCTGGATAATAATTTTAACCTGATTTTTGGTACTCTGGTTGCAAACTTTGATGGGAGTTCATTACATATTGTGGCAAAAGAAGGAAATTATGGGCTATAATTATTATTCTTTTTTAATGCATGCTTGTATATAGCAGAGTAACAGAGGTACATTCTTCTTTATATTATTCATTGGCAAACACATTTGCAAAAGCAATTTGTCCCTCAAATGATCTATGGTTGACAGAAATGTAACATGAATACTTCAAAATGTGGAGAAAATTGTCATTTACTATTTTCGATATTGTATGAAATTATGCCCCATTTGAAGGCCATAACAATTATTTGAGCTCTTATTACCTGATATAAGGATGATATAGAACAAAAGACAATAGAGTGGGTTACACTGCACTTTCTGAAGAGAAGGAGAATCTTCTGTAGTGCTAATATCTATTCTTTTTGGTGATAATATTAATATGCTGCTACTGCACAATGAACATTTCCATCTACACTCAGAGCTCCTGATTTTTACTCAGAGATACCACTGACAACAATGAACTAAATGGGAAGGCATTAGAGATGAATGCAAATTAATAATGTGAGGAAATTGTACAGTGATTGAATTATACAAGTAAAAGCCTTAAAACATACATAAAGCATTTCAAGTAGCGGACATGTTTCAAAATGTGCATCACCATAAAAATTCTCATGTTCTCCAGCAATCACAAACAGATTGGCTAGTCTAATGATTCCTTTCTTATTTTTTGGTTTGTTTTCATTTGTAAAACCCAAAGGGATACACCATTTGTTTTCCCCAGTGAGCATGAAATCCAGTTAAAATAATGGTAAAACTTTTGTGACTTCACTAAGCCAGAAGCAACTCTCTAATTTCTAGGGAATAAGAATTTAGTGAAGCCCACTATTCAGCACAGTACGTAGCGTGGAAGAGAAACTTACAAAGCAAATGGATCCCACAGCAAAAGCAGTAGCAAGTCCTAAAGCAGCAATCACCCTACTAGGATAAGCTACAGCACTTAGCAATGCTAAGGCACCATTAACAACATGCCATCTTTTCCCTTTAGAAGCAGAGTGGTGTATATTACCTAAACACCAGAATTACCTGACCTTAAACAGGTCATTATAAATGTCAGGTCTTCATATAAAAGTGTTGAGAAACATATAAACTTTCACCTAATTGTGTAAGGCTTAGCCAAATGGTTACCACAGAGCGTAATGGAAACTTGCTGGCAAAGCACTTGTGCAATAGGATTTGTGAATGTAGGTTCCAGGCAAAGCTTTCAGAACATGGAAAAGTCTAAGATGCTCTGGATTAGACATAGTAAAGCAATTCAATCCCTCAACCAGCTCCTACTCAAGATCAGGAAGATGTGGACCTGAAATGCCTCTGCTGTTTAGGCTGAGCTTATTTCAAAGGTTTTCATCTAATAAAGCTAACTACCTGTATGCTTGGAACTATCTTGGTTTTCAAGCTAAAGAAACACACACCCCCAACAAGCACAAAACAAACAACCCAAATCCCCTCCATACTGCCTCCTCACCATTTTCCTCACATTTTCCTAAAGCAAACGGAGAATATATTTATGGTAATTTCAGCATGCATTTCATTTAACATATACAAGTGCTTCACTGAATAGGAAAGCACTGCCTGTGTGTGTGAATAAAGTGTTTCAATGAAGAAATTTGTTGCCTACTTCTAAAAACCTTTGCAATTTCGATTTTTGCCAAAACTTCAGAAGTTTGTTTTAAAGGCCAGCAATTACTAACACATCTTGAAGCCAGATCACTCCTTAAATAGTTAACAACAAAAAAATTACCTGCCATCACTTTATAGAAAATAAGTATTTTTACTTCCAATCATGTTTAAATGCTCCAATTGGGATACAGCTGCAGAAACAAAAGTGCTACCAAAAACGTATAATCAGATCTCTTGCATTTTCCTGGCAATGCTTTGTGGTTGAAACAATAATGCTGCTGAAAGCACTGTGACAAGATATTGCAAAAAAAATTTACTTGTTCTGTAGCACATTCCATCTTGTTAACACCTGCCCTTTTCCTTTGTCGTAGCTTGACCTAAAGCAACTGAAAAATGAATAGCAACATTGTATTTTCAAAGCAAGAAATCAAGGTTTCAAGTGAGTTTCAGCTAGTTCAATGAAGTATCCTTTAAGGCTGTAAGGATACATTGCAAGTAAAATCATATAACAATTGACCTGTATACTACGAAGTATTGCGTATAAATGCATACATACATACCTGTATCGCTATGTACACATATACACACATGCCCTTAGGCATAAATATACTGGTGTTTATATATATTTATATATCATGCCAAGTGGAGAGAATGAAGGAAGATGTTAGAAAGGTCAAGCCACTTGTTTGGCTGAGAACATGCAAAAAAATCTATCTACCAGTGCAACTCTATGGATCTAGAAGCCTGGGCTGACAAATACTAGTACGTGCGGCTTTAGTATGCATTTGCAGTCAGTACTTTTCAGATGGGGCTTCCAAGTGCAACAGTGCAATCCTGTGTTCAGAAGCAGTCTTAAAAATTACTAAAATATATTTAACATTATTAATTTAGAAACACAGGGTCAACTCTGACACTTATTTTGATCCTAGTTTCATATCCTCTTTGGATGAACTTTATGTAAATAAGGGGGGAGGGTGAATAAAATAAATGGCACTTTTCTAACAGAGGGAATATGCCACTGTAGGTAACCTCTGAGAAGTTTCAGTAGATGAACCTGCTTTCATTTCCTGGTTGTCATCTGCTATGAATGTGGGGTTAGAAGATATCCCCCTATATTCATTCATGAACTGTTTTATGAATGACTCCACAGTATTTGTGGTCACAGCTGGAAGTGTGAAATTCTTCAAGGGGAATCCTTCCTTTGAACACAATTTACAAAGGGAGATATATGCAACCCTGTAACAGAGGGTAGTGCAAACCCTAGTCTTCCTGAGGAAGCAAACATTTCTTCATCTGCACACAGACCAAAAGGGAGGGGGGAGGGGGGGGAACCAAACCCAACCCCAAGCCCCTTAGGCAGGCAATTTAATTCTTTTTTGCTTTTCAAGGAGATTTTCCAGAAAACATTCCAAGAAAATCAAAAGCATTTTATGTTGCCTGCTCAGTGAATGTAATTATTGGTGGAGTCTCTCTGTACTCAGCCAATTATTCCATCATCTTTAAGCAAGCTGGGCAACTCAGTGCTGCACTTACTGTGGTGCTCTGGAAAATGCTTCAAATTTTGCATGGATCCTCTGCATTGTGTCATGAAGCCAAAAAACAGACTTTCCCCCTTCTGCTAGGAGACAAGATGTGTGCTGCGTATGGTGCCAATTAATTTTTACCATAGAGAACCACATAATCATTCACAGTTATATGCTGAGTTCTAAACATGAATTCATCCAATTACTAGGAGGCTGCTGCCTGCATACTGTAATGTGTGCACACACGGTAATCTCTCAAAAATTTCCCTTTTGCATTTTATTATACTGGTCATTTTGTTAAAGGGCAATGATTTAAAAATCTTGGTAAAACTATTTACCACAGATTCAGAGGTAGAAACATGAAAGTTTATTAACAACAAATGATTAGAGGGAAAAACCCCACGGTTTCTGTATTTAATTTTATCTTATGCAATCATCACTACTCGTGTTTTCATTGTTACTCTTCAGTTCTAGATGGACTTAGCTGGATTCACATGGTTTTTATAGGGGTCTTTTCCTTAATAACAAAGATCATAATAACAATGTAGAGTTTCTTTTCATTTATGAAAAATATAAACAGACACATATCCTAGGTGGTTAAAAGTCTGTCTGAGTTCAACCCTGCGACTTTCCTTCACTTTGGCACAGTGTATTTCAGTGGTTGCTATTCTTGATTAGAACTGGCCAGGCAGCTGCATGGAATACTAAGAGTGGTCAGTACTTCCTGATCCATTGTTACCCAATTTATGAAAAACAATGAGCCTGACAGGTTTTCTTGAGAAATTAATCTTTCAGTAATGGTGTCAACGTAAAACTTTTCACTGTTTCAAGTTTGAAAAGGAAGATGCATTAAACCAGCACATGGAGGATTGTTTGTTCACAATGTCTTGATTTCTCACTGACTTTATACACCCAGGCCTGATAATAACACAGCAGTTGGAAGATGCCAGTGAGTATGTATCAACAGGAATGATGATACAAAGGTAGAGTCTGAGGACCAGAACATGCAGGTAGCACAGAAGAGTCCAACTGGAACTACATTGCAAACAAGAGTCATCTTTAACATATTAAGTGCAATATGACAAGCTGCTCAAACAGGCAAGAAAGGTGAGTACATTCAAAGTGTACAGATTCATTTTTAAACATAAGCTACTGAAACCTGAAGTGAGAGCAGACAGATAAGGCTTTGCTACACCAGAATCCTTCCCATCCCAGAGCACTGTTCAGCTGCTGTCATTTGCCATTGTTTGATATGGCAGAAATCAGGCAGAAAACATAGCTTGTGCCAACAGCTATGCTTCTGTGACAGGAAGAAGAATGTCCGTGACAGAAAAGGATTTTAAATAGCCTAGTTCATCAATTATGTAAAATTGTTTCCATATGCATATACCTATGGTATGCGTATATGTATTTTAAGTGATCCAGGGGAAAAACTGGAAGTCATAACCATGGAATACATCATCCACCTTAAAAAACTGTGTTACATATAACAAAGCTCTATCAGCTCAGTTAAACTGTAATTGAGGTGATTTAAAGTCTTTCTAATACATAGCCGTATTTATGTCACTCTGAACCTAAAAGCACCATAGGGCACGCTGGAGGGTTTGGCTGTGTATCTCAAGTAAGCCATTTTACAGTTCTTGGTATAGGCACACTACAGGTGACTGAACCTGAATTTAGGTACAGGGAACTTTAAGCTGAGTTCCACTAATTAAAGCAGCTTCTTCCTTTTAAATTCATGGAATACTGTTTATTTGCTTTCAAAGATAGAGTTAATATTGTCAGCTTGAGCTCAGTAGACAAGCTGGTATTTAATCATGCACCTGACTCCATACTATACGCATATTAAAGAAAGGAGTCACAAGAATAATGCAGTGCTTCATAAGGAAGTGATTTTTTTTTTGTTTTCTTTTGTTTGCGTGTAGTCATTGATAGAAGCACAGGATTTCTCAATGTCTGTCTTCCATTTTGATAAGCCCACTGCCATTTGTGAACAGCAATTTCATTCAGACACATACCATATCCAACATACCATTCACGCCACAGTCAAATATGCAACACAAGTCAAAGGTTGCTTTTTTTTCCCTGCCACAATACTTAGTCTGTGGACTTTTAACTTTCCAACAAACTTATTATTCCTGGCTGAATGTATCACTTGCCTTCCTCTACATGAGAATGCTTGAAAAAGACCCACATCAGTCCAAACTCTTTTCCATCCTTTGAAGGCACAGCCAAACAAGAATTCAAAACTATAAGTGGCCTCAAATTATTATAGTACCTTCTCACATTTCTCATATATGCCTTTCCTTTTCTAGCCAACATTCCCCCTTTATAGTCCTTGAAGAAACTATAGTGCATGTGTACTGGCCCAATCCAACTTCTGCCATGGGAGAAGTCTTTTCTTAGCCTAGCATTTCTTATATTTCCTTCATGCACCACTGTGGATGTACCTAAGTGAGGATACAAGACACGTCAACAGAAATGAAAGTCAGAGCAATACAGGCACCAGCTAAACCAAACCACACTGATTATGGCATTGGCTTTACACCAAAGCTGTGCTTAGTCGCTTTCTCTGAACAAGAGAATATTTCACAAAGAGCTCTGTGTGAAATTCAGATCGACCTTGGCCTATCAGTTTTGGCAGCAACATGTCTCAAGCTGAAATGGGAGCTTATCTCTAAGCATTAAACAGAGAACAAATGATTTTTTTTCTCTTAATTATTTATGGACCACTGTCCTTTTCCCTTTTTAGTGTCAGTATAGATGTTCAGATTATTACAGTCAATATAACAGTTCTAGTAACATTGTCTCACAGTGATGCAAGAACCTGGGGATATCAGTTTACAGTGTGTTTGATCTCTGCATACAATCCACCTTCTCTCTCTGCTTACAAAAAAGCCAAACAAATGGAACAAAGAGGGGGAGAGGATTGCTTATGACAGGGGGAAAAAAAAAAAAAAATGGACAAAAAGACTTCTTTCTTGGACATAAACCCAGGGTATTGACCCCACACCAAAAGAAAGGGAAGAAAGTGGTAAAAGCTTTTTGTGGTACTATAGTTTATGAAACAGTAAAAGAGAAGGGTTACAAAATTAGAAACCTAAATCACATGAGAAATATGTTACAACTGTACCATTCTCTACTTCCATCACAGTCATGAAGCTCTATCATAACTTCATGTTGTCTTGTATTTACAGAGACATAACGGTTTAGTCTGTGTAGGAGAGTCAAGAAATCATTACAAAGGAGCAAGCATCAGAAATTAATGAAGAACATAAACAATTCTGGCAGACTAAATAGATGCCTAACTAAAATTTGGGGAGATCTTGGGGACATATTAAGAAAGATCTGGGGAGCAACTCATCAGCAGGGAAGGTGCCAAACATATGGCGACTTTGCACTGAAACAGGTGCCAAAATGTCTAATGGCATTAAGAGCAAGAAGATTATTTTGTCAGTTTAACTAACTATGCATTCTCTTTTCAGAACATTTTTAGGGACAGCACCACAGCTGGATACATGAGGACAAGGATGTAAAATGTTACGTGGCCAGTCTGAATAGTCAAGCCTGCAGCAACCCCTTAATTCTCTGCTGCAGGTAGGCTGACAGAGATAACTGGAGAAAAACTGATCTGAAATGTAGAGGTTGTAAGTAGACGGGTTAGGAAATCTCCATTCTCAGGTATGCTGTTCTGTTCCTTGCTACACTTTTCTTTCTCTCCTATTCCTGGTTCCTTATCATAAATAGGTATGAAGCATGCAAAAAGGAGGAAGGTCAATTGGGTTAAGCCAGTTTTTGACCTAAACAATACTCCTATGTAATCAGAATGTACTGGGCAGTCTGACATCTTACCCATACAACTATTCCCCCCTGCCTTGCTCAGCCACAACCTATCTTTTCTGAAAAGTAACATGCTGCTACAGCTTCTATCAAGCTGGTCTAATTGCCTCTTTCCCCTTCAAGACCCAGCTTGTCTCTGATGCTCTCCATCTTGTCTAAGTACAGAGGAGTTAAAAATAACCTCAAATCATGATATCTTATGCTAGTGTATCAGTACCACAGGGTTGAGGACTGGCCTTTTGGCAAGCCTGTCCTACACTCATGCTTCCCCACCAGGCATCTGCAGGTTAAAGGCTGCATCCAACAGCTAGCATTTCCCCAGGTGTGTCTCTGGCAGATGGCTGCAGAGTGCAGTGGGCTTCAGGTGCTCCTCCAGCACCTCATGGCACTCCCTGCTCCAGTCACCCAAAGCCTGGCTTGCAGCATGCTTTGAGATGAGAGCACTTGAGAAACTTTTGGAAATATCAGTGAGCATTTTGGGAGACATTAACAAGTGCTCAATGAAGCTGGCAGTGGATCTTCCTTCATTCCGCAACTGAATAAAAAAAAAAGTAAAGCCAGTCCAACATTGCTTAAGGTTATATAATATTTCATCTTTGTTATCTAATATTCCCTCTGCACACACACATCAACAAGAAGGTTATTTCTTAAATGAAAATTCCATATTTGCCCATCAAACCAGAAAAAAAATGCAACAAGAATGGTACTTCATAGAAGAGCCTGTATCCTGAAATCTTACTAGATCCTCAAAGAAAAGAGGAAATTAAGTAACAAGAGTTAATGAGCAGGTGGGGTTTTTTTCTTTCAGCAAAGGTCAGAAATCCCACAGCAGCAAATTAATCCCAATTTGTAATGATATTTTGTCTTGATATATCATGACACTTCTGATTTACCGTGTTTCCAGGATGCAGGCAGCAAATGTTAATGATTCAGTTTGCTGGGAATTTATACTCCTGCTCATTTCCCATTTGCTGATCAGTTGCAGCTCGTCAAGACTTGGCTGCTTCAACTAACAAACTGACGGCCTCACAGGAATAATAGTGTGCTCTGCAAGCTTCATTTTTTTCCATGCCATCTGCAAAAATGCAGGTTCCTCTCTGAAAAAATATTCCTGGCAGCCAAGAAGGAGTGATTATGATTGTATAAATGTCACTTGTAATTTGTATTTCACTTGTTTAATAGTGTTACCACTGAATGATGGTTTCTGTAGAGAACAAAACTAATTATAGTAAATTCAGCATTTTAGGGAAAATTCATGAAGGGAAACATACCTAGTTTTGTTCATTTCTGTGAATATTCTAATAGAAATTGTATATTCTTACATTACGATTTATCTGCCCAGCTGGTCTAGTTTGAATTAAAGCTACATGGAATGTTTCTCTGGAGGCTTGTGCAGTCAGTAAACATCACTTTTCTTACACACAGTAAATGCAAACCCCATTCAAATCTATTGCAAATGTTGTCCCAAAGGTGTGGGCAAATCTTCAATACTTATGGCAATAAGACTTTTATGACAGATTATTCTGTGAAATGGTTTGTTATCTAATTGCTGCTTACTGAGAAAGTTTGATAAACACCTCTCTGAACCTGCTTAAAGAAAGGTCACTGCAATTTTCATGCAGACCTCATACAACAGTATGCTTGAATTCAAGCAATGCTTAAATCAGCAAAACCAATTAATTTTGGGCACCTACATCCCTGAAACTCTAGCTTAAGTGAAACAGAAAACCTGTAACTATGTGACGTTACAAAGACCAGATTTCTCACCACTACAGAACAACTCAGTGAAGTTCTTAGACTGCACTGGAGAAAATCTGCTCTGAGCTCCAGAAGTAGTCTGCATTCTTTCTTTAAGGCTAAATTGTGGATATTCTACAGGTAACACCCCAAAGCACAACAGAATTAGGAGTCACTTTCCCAACTGTACTCATGGCAGTTCTATTTTCCTGTATTAAGGAGAACTGCCTTCAAACTTTCAGAAGTAATTTCTTCACCTGTCAACAGTGCTAGATGAAAACCTACTATGAAAAGTAAATGAAAAGTAGTATCTTTGTAAAGCTCATCCAAAAGGAGGAAGGTATAAAATATCTAATGAGCTTTTTTTCCCCCTTCTCAAATAAACAAGAAAACCATTTTCCTGAATGCAGCCAAAACCAATAGTGTTGCTGCACTGCTATAAACAACTAATTACAAAGTACTAATCTGCACAGTCTGTGTCTTGAAGCTGATCAAATAGCCCAAACACCAGTTTGTCTGCATTAGACAAAGCAACTGTCAGTTAAGGACAACAGTGTTCCTCTGGCCCTGCAGTGGTACGTGGCTGAAGGTTGTCTGGGTTTAAGGAGGGAGACAGGGAGAGGAAGGGTTCCATAGAGAAGGTGCTAGCAAAGGAAGGAAATGTCAGAAACACAGCACTTGCTACAAATGCAACTTTAAACCTCTATAGTGTGTCACTGACATCCAGACGGTTGCAAAATTATAAATAATAACTTGAAGTAATGCAAGCCACGAAGCAGCTTGAGCTGCTGGGATCCCCCAAGCAGATGGCCTGACACATTCATAATGTGCATCATTCAGAGAATATGTAAAGCTTCAAAAAAAGGATATCCACAATTATAGTTTTTCTGTGAGATGATTGCTCTGATTACTGAAGATTGATTAACTGTGCAAAACAAGTCTAATAAAGGGGCACTGGATATGCCTTACAACAAAGATTCCCAAGCTTCTCCGTGCAATGCCACATCTGGCAAAGCCCTGGATAGCATGAGATGCCCTACACTCAGCTGTCCTCACCTCAACCCACAGTGAAGGTTGAGCTGCTGCAAATCCTGGTCTCATAACCAGACCTAGTTCTGCTGGGAGTTTCCTCCCTTTTCTCTCCCATCAGAACTCTAGACAACGTCAAACCACTGTAACCAGTGCAGTTTACACTAATGCATCTGCTATACAATGTTCCAAACACCGTGTTCATCCTCAGCACAGGGGCTGAAGAAAGTACTGCTGTACACACACGTGCGTAAATAAGTTTTAAACCATGTATAAGAGATGTTATAATGGGAGGTTGGTTTTATAATCCCTCATGGAATTCAGGTAGGGTATTGTCATGAAAAGAGAAAGAACACAAAATATTACGCAGCATACATCCCATACCATTCAAGAATTATTGCCACAAGACCAGTCCTCCGATCTGTACAAGTAGAAAGGTAATGAAAAGGGATCATATTATGGATGTAGACATATTATATGGCATATGCAACATTGCTTATATAGGCAGCGTTAAAATCTCTGCAAAGGGACCATGGGATGGCAGTAGTTAATACATTTTGAAAAAAAACTTAGCTCCAGACTGGAGCTAGTCATACTCAAGGATCAGCTATGAAACATGGTTCTTTTTCAGGACCTCAGATACGACAAACCTTATAGAACACTTGTAGTTCATAGCTTTCTCCATCCCCCTACACCCCCTTTAAAAAAAAATTATATATATATATATATATATATATATATATATATATATATATATAAAAAGAAATATTTTTGTCTACTAGTATTCCTGGTTTCCATGTTTAGAAGCAACAACAACAAAAAGAAATCTATGTTACTTCAAAAGCTTCATCTCCAAGTATAAGAAACTGAAAATACAGGGACTATATAGACCTTGGTACATACTGTATCTGAAGAGACCATTTGAGGTGGGGGGGTGGGTTAAGAAAGAAAGAAATATCCCTTCTCTTCCTCCCCTCCCCCCAAAAAATCCCAACCCAAACCCACACACCAACAAAACCCCAAAACGAAACCCCAAAACCAAACAGGCTTCTGATGAAACAACTTTTTCTTGGAGTGCCAATTTAAGGAAAGAAAACACAAAATAAAGGGTGACCAAAATATAAAATATATTAATTTAAAAAAAGCGTATGTTATTCACTATTTAGACACTCTTCCCCCTAAAGCACTTAGGGGTGTTTTTTAGCTTCCAAGGACCTGTAAGATAAAGTGGTTTCTGTAATTCCTGACCTACCTTATGGAATAAAAAGCTGCCAATATTCCCCTTTGCTCTCTGCCTTTGAGGAGAAAATTAAATTCAATTTTTAATGTAAAATGTTTAAAATGTCTTAATGGAAACTACAACTTAAAAGTGTGAAATAACCTTTAAAACAATTTAAATTAAATATCATTGTCCTTCCTTCAAGGCATTACCTTTAATTGATTTAATCTTGAGTTGTTTCTTCCTAACACAGTAATTGCCATTGATTCCAATTAATATTTAGCTGGACTTTCTCCATAAATAATTACCAGCCAATTTATTTCCTTCAGATCAGGGTTTCTTTTGCTGTGTCCATTACTTGGTGATCTGGGATACCATACTGTAAGGGCAGGAACACTTGCATTACAAGGCTGGCTTAGGCTCCAGCCATGTCAGTATCTAATACTTTTAAGAGTTTAGAGCCTGGTGCAACACAGAAATCTAAGCAAGGTGATGTGCATAGTCGCTATGCAATGAATCCAGAGGGTATTTACACAAGAGCAGAATTCATAAGGCCCACACCACTGCAGAACACAGCTTGACAGCAGACAATAAGCTTTGAGGGGAGGAGTTTGTTTTAAATCTTACCCTCTCTACACAGAAAGATATTGGTCTTGGAGAGGTACTAGTGTCCAATTGGCATTCTAAGCCCTGAATTCTTTTGCTGCATCAGCACATAAACCGGACTGTTTAAAAAGACTGAATAGGAGTCAGGGAAGGAGATAGTCCTGTTCCTTTTCTTTTCAATGGCACTGTGGTCAGAGTACAGTGATATGGGAGACCTGGTTTCAACCTGAGCAGACTTAAGACCATTGTCTGTCAAAGTGGATAGGCCATGCTCTAACTTTTATTTCTCACTAGTTCACTCACTCAGCTCTTCACACTCCTTCCTGGCCAGACGTCATAAAATCTGAACAATCTGTGCACTGTATTCTCTTCATATGTAAAATGACACCCCCCATGCACCAGGCATTTTGCCAGTTGTGTACCAGAAGATATCCCAAACTCCTTTCCTAAACCTTCAGAAGGAGCCAAGCCTCTCTGGCCTACTGCTCAGTGGAAACAGTGTTTCTGCTTGGTTGAAGCTTCGCTGTATGTATGCATGCAGAGGTGATAAGGTATTTAGAACTGGCAACAGAAATTATTACACTTTTAAAACTTGAGTGACTGGAACACACAGCATCAAGCTGTTTCAACACACTACACAAATGTATTCCCGCACATAAAAGCTTTTCATTACTAACATTTTTGTGTTTTTTCTCCCTTACTCAATTCTTACTCACTCTCTGACCCCAGATATCCTATGTATCCTGGCAGGCAGCTCTAATATGTCTTAGCTATTACTTCAGTACTTTTGCCATTACCATTAAGTTTTTCAGCTTTTATCCAGTTCCTTCATTTCAGCAAAGCTGACTCATCCTTCTGGTTTTAGCTTATTCGATTGATTTTGACCAAACTGCAACATAGCACATTACAAACAAAACCATCCTCCCACCCAAAAACCCCCAATACACTTGTTTGCACTATGAATATATTGGACACAAGAATATGAAACAAAAGAAAAAGAATCACAAAATGTGCTGCATTCATTAGTTGTGCTACGACATGCAGACTTTGGCTTTCAAGTAAGGTCCAACAAGGCTTTTCTGAATGGTGGTTTGATTGAAGACATAAGTTACACAGGGGAGTGCTTATTTGCTGTGCTTACTGATGCTTTCTGCAATTCCCCTAACAAGGTTTAGCTAAGCATCTATAACAAAGTTACGTGTTTAAAAAGAAACACAAAAAAAAAGAAAAACTAAAAACCCCAAAAGCCCACAATAAAACCAACCCCAAGACCAACCCAAAAAGTGAACAGGCAACTGAGATGAACTCATATCAAGAAAGGCTCATATAGAAAAAATTGGATTTTCACCTGGTATCAGCCAGCATTAAATTCCACTGGCTTCCAGAGAGGCACAGGTGAGGGTCTGCCCTGGAATATCTGCATCCAGTACTCTGAGGGCTTTACAAATAAAAAGCTACAATTTTGCTATCAGATCCCAGGTCTGTACCTCTATTACTATTTCATGGAGTTCTTGTAGCATCAGTAGAACCGCAAAATAGAAGCTGAATAAGGAAAACAGATTGAGCAGAAAGTTTCAAGCAATGCAACTGAAAGAACAGGCTTGCCATTTCTAGGAAACGGTTTAAATTTGCAAGATAGTCTCTCAGGTTTTCAAACTAAGGTACTGGGGGAGACAGTGCCAGGACCCCTCCAACTCATCCTGGGTGCATAAGAATCTCCGAGAACAGCTGCTGTGCCATCTCAGCTTGAACTTGAAATCACTAGCAAGAACAAAGCTATTGGGAGAGGCATGCCAGCTGAGATTCACATCATGAACACCCCAAGCAAAGCCAATACCAATGTGCCATTGTTGCTTCTCTGATCTTAATGACATCAAGACTATTATCCCCAACAGGGCAAGCAGTTATGGTGTCATGTAAAGTTGGGAGTAACTTACTAGCATAGGAACAATCTGCGAATGAGCTAATATGATGTCAGTGACTGAGTTTGTCCACACAGAGATGCTCAGAAGAGTTAGTCCAGTTTACCCTTAGAACTAATTCAATAACTGATGTGTGTGGAACGTTTTGACATTCGGGATTTTTCTTGTGGTTGGTTGTTTCGGTTGTATTTTTCCTCCTCCTATCCCCCCCCCCCCCTTTCTTTTTTTAAACAGAACTCTGGTATGGACCTCCATTCACATGTGAAACACACCATTCAGGTTTTGCCTAACTCATTACCACATGATGACATTAACTGACATCAAGCTGAAGTAGCTGAGATTTAATTGATAAAATGATAATCACATATTAACTGTAATTCATCTACCATCTATTGGTTTGACCATCTGGGTCTCCATAAAGTCCTTGCCCTCCCCTCCAGGTAACAGCTCAGTCCAGCAAAGAGTGTTAGTGGGATGAGGGGATGGAGCACCATTGGTAGGGGTGTGCAGAACTCCTGCTGGTGCTGCTGCCAAGTCCCACGTTATCAAATCACATGATGCTGAACAAGACAGCTCTTGTGCTACCATAAGGGAAAGAATGCTGCCTAGATGTAAATAGGAAGACTGAGGTCCATTCTCATTTCTGCATCCTCACAATGATATAGTAAGATCTGATTACCATCTGGTCAGAAAATTTGGTCCACTACTTGCTCAATTTGGAAAAAATCTTTTCAGCTCCTTAAGTCTGGCACATGGAGTTGTGTCTGGTCACTGCTAAACAACCACTGGAAGGCTCTTCTGAAATACTGGTGCTACCAAATGATGTCATGGACACAAAGAACACCAGGATTCCTCTTCACGTTCCATGCATTTTAATAAGATCCTGAGTAAAGAAAGATTCAATATCATACTGAAAAGTGCCTCTTTTTCTTATGCTTTAGCTGACTCAGGTTATTAAAATACCTTGTGCAACTTCTGGCAATATGTATAACATACAGAACAATTATAATGGTCATAGATAACATTCTTGTTTTAAATACTGGAAGACAAAGTTCTGCTATCACCTGAGTTGTCATAGTGCTTAGAACATACAATGTCAGAGTACAGTTCTGAGGTTTGCACGCATTGGGACTTTATTGTGCTAGGGTCTGAACAGTCAGGTTTCTTTACCCAAGTTTATTTCAGCTGAAGTCCTCATTCATTTCCTCTTTAAGTAGTAATTCTCATTCCATCCTTAAAGCAAGCAATTGGGTTTTCATTTCTGCTTCTCATCTGCTATGTGACCTTCGTCACTCTGTGCCAGGCTCATCTACATTATAATCTCCTTACAGCCATGACTATGAGGGGGCAACTTTCTGCCAGGTTTGCAAATGGCAAGTGCTTTGCATGGGATTATATGAGATATGGCATCAAGATGTTGCAAGTTCCACAGATGAAGGAGGGAATCCTACTTCTCAGGCCTCTAGAATTTCTGCAGCAAAACATTTAAGTCCAGGCTATAAGCAGCATTCACATCTACAGAAACTGAGGACTTCCAACTATATTTCATAACTATGACTTATCTAGTATTTCAGCTCAGAAATTCAGGTTGAAAGGCCAAATCCAACATAAGAGATTCTAGTCAGATGACAGGTCCATCTAGCTAGAAAATGCACCTTCAAATTGACAGGTCACTTGTCACCCTAAGATAGATAAGTAGAGCAGAGCAAAGATTCACTGCCTGTAGTGATGAACAGGAGAAAACTTCCCCAAGGATGCCTCAATTTTAAGAGTCATTAGGGAGAAGAAAAAAAGTCCTTTTCCAATTATGCTCTCACATCTTATTTTCCATCCAATATATGCAAGCTAGCTAAATTCTCCCAGGATTACATTTGTGACACTACCAAGGGGAGAACAGAAATCACTGTCTGAGGTAGAAGCAGCAATCAACTTCTCTGAGTCTCATACCCCCTGAAGCAGTGATGTTGGGATTTCTTTCAAAGTACTTAATCAAACCGACCAATCTTTGACATGACAGCCATGCTAGGGGACAAAACCACAACTTGAAAAATAATTAGAATCAATGGAGAGAGCAGCAGATGGACAGAGCAGGGTGTGTCCTATAAAGAAAAATCACACATGCATTTGCCTGTGCTTCAGATTTCCCTCTGGAAGCAACCAGTTAGAAAGAAACAGCTGTGATGAACTGGACGCCTCTGTGCCCAAGCCCACTGCAGATTATAAAGTGTTTTTCATGGTCTATACAATTTGTCCCCTGGAAAAACAGGACAATTTGGGAAATTCTAAGGTCTTTAATAGATTATAACAGGCATAAGGTCAGCAAAGTCTTTTCACTGTCTTTCTTTTCTCAACAAGATTCTAATGAAACTAAGCAACCAAAGTGCCTGCACTCTGTGTACAAGAAAACTCCATTTCCTAGCTGCTTGCTCCAGAACCTGCTGAGCCTGTGGGCGAACAACACATTGTAATACCTGCAATCATTTGTCTTCTCAATATTCACATCTTCATCATGCTTTGATTCTCAACTGCGCTAATTCTTAATAAAAGGCTTAATGTGAATTATACTGATACTTCTTCATAACACAACAAATAAAATGGGTGGGATGCTGGGTAACCTGTGATATCCTAGCATAATGAAACCTTATTTCAATATAGGTGAGTAGAGAAACAATAATGCTAGGGTCAGAACACAGCTTGTTATGAATACATCCTACTTATTTATATGAAACAATTTCATCCCCTTCTCTTCTACCCCCAAAATAACTGGTGCAAGCAAACGTGAATATGAAATAGATGATGTGATTCTTTAGAGTCATTTCAGGAAATTGCAAATGTTTCTGAAATGAAAAATCCTTGCAAAGTCAATCAGCCGTTGCTGGGAGGTCAGCAGGGAGCTGCGCTGTGTCAGCCTATTTGCTCAGTGGTGCCAGGAGATGCAATAATGCACTGATAGACCAGGTTTAATCACAAGGATCTTGATGAAACAAAGAAACAAAACAAAAACCAAAAACCCACAAAACTCCATGACTAAACAACGACAACAAAAATCACATTTCAGACTTGCAACAACTTTTCTGAGGTATTTTCTCATTTGAAAGTTAAGCTGAACGATGATTCCATGGCAGTCCTGTCATCTGTTGTGTAATCTACTACCCAAAATTAATGTGCTTATATTCTTGCTTCTGCTGCTCTTGAGATCAACAGTAAATCTACTACTGACTTCAAGAAAGCAAGAGAAGGCATTAAATACCTTGTGTGTGTGTGTGTGTGTGTGTGTGTGTGTTTAGTGTATCCAAACTAAACCTATTGGCTTCTAAATTGCAGAAGTTTTCAAACATTGTACATACTGGGATCCAAACACAATTTATCCAAATAGGAATACATTCACAATCTGTTTCCTTTCAGGCACACAAAAAGGGCTAGATAATAATTTCAGGACTTAAAGCCCACCAAAACACTTTTTCAAGAGCAAAAAAAGAGACATCTCCAATTAAAACAGCATGTATGTAGAAACATAAGTACATAAGAACAAGAGAGAAGAAAAAATTAAATTAAAGGGTATTCAAAGGCAATAAATTTGAATATAGGTAAGATTTGTTGGAAAAATATCTCTGACTAATCACCAAAAAGGTAACAAATAGACTGCCCCTTAGTACTCCTCCACAGCCTAGTTTCTTTTGGTAATCTTGTACGTCAAAGTGTTACTTATTTAAAGTAGAAGAACTGCTGGAGCAATCCAGGGTATCTACTGATAAAAACAAACAACAAGCAACCCTACAACTCCCTACCATAGGCTGAACCTTATACAGAGCACTAAAAGAATGCTGAAGAGGCAGTCACATACAGAAATCCAACCACAAAGGAATTACACAGAGTTTAGACACAGAATCCTTTGAAGCAGCAGAGAAACAGGTATACCTTAATCTTACCTCATCCATAGTCTGTTGAATATAGGAAGAAACCCCAGGAGTTAATTAATACTGGCAGCCAAACTATTCAAACCTGATCAGAGGAAGAAAGTTTCCTAAGAAAACAGAGCCTTGTAGAGTCAATATCGGTGGCAATCTTTCCCCTTCCAAGACATCTTGAGTTATGAATGGCTTTCAGTGCCAATACTGAGCAATGAATAAGCCATATAGCACACACAGACGATAATGGCACTGGGGCAAGGACCAGTCACTACTCTGTGGAGTGCTTAACAGTACTATTTTATTCTAGTCATCTCCTAGTCACAGTAAATGTAATAGATTATATGATGGAAATTCAGGACTAATGTTCTTGGAAAAGTAGACATTATGTAATCTTACACTGACAAAGGTAAGTAAACTATGTATTTAAAGAGAAATAAATACATTTCCTAGGAAACCTGCTATTAAGAGAAGCAGCTTGATCATTAAGCAGTCTAGATTCTAGCCCAGGAAGCAAAATGGTTTAGGTCCAGAAAGAGAAGACTAAAGATTCAACAGCTGAAACAGCAGTCTGTTCTGTTATTCATTATAAGAGCAAGCATTTATAGTACAAACTGCCTCAAAGCTAAGGACAGATAGAAAAGGGCACAGATAGGTAAATTTCTGTAAAAACTTGTCAGTGTCATCTTCATAATGAGGAATGGAGCATGCAATTACCTGTAGCTACATAAAACAAAACAACCCTGTTGGGGAAATGTTACTGTTCCCACCAAACTGGTGATCAAAAATAAAAAAAGGCATGAGAAGGAAGGAAGAAAAAGAATTCTCTCCCCCTCTGCCCCCCAAACCAAGTCTCCCAGTTTCTCAATGTTTTGTCAGTTTGCATTCCTGGATACCTGGACCGTGGTTAGACACAAACAGCCTACCCTTCAGGAATGCCCACCTTATCTCTGTACAGCAACTTTCAAGTCTCACAATTTCCAGGTCTGAGTTCAGTGTGCCTGATGCATTCAACATCCTTAAATAAAATACATAGGATGGTTACAGGCCCCAGAGAAGGTAAAGGTCTGAGCTGTAGCCAGGCCAAGAACTCCTCCAGGAAACCCACAAAGGAGCAAAGCAGTAATCAATACATGGGAGCTTGGAACAGCAATGATCATTCCACGAACATATGAATAAGAGATGTTTTTCTAAACACTATTCAAGATCACACCAAGGACAACAAACTATCCAGAAACTGGAAACAAAAGGTGGATGAACTGCCTGAAATTAAGAAAAAAAAAAAATGAAGCTTCTTAAATCCTGAGCAGTACTGGTTGGGAGAACAGCTACATCAAAAACTGGGTCACAGGGGTAAAGCAACACTTTTTTTTTTTCTGCACAGATAAAAGTGTGGCCCCTACATAGGAAAACTTGTGCAGTTATTCTGAAGAGCGTCCTCATTATAGGTTCAAATTACAAACAAATCACCCTACTAAAGCACCACCCCTACGTATCAATTAGGGGAAAACTTGGTGGTCTACAATGCATGTTGATTGTATCCAGCCATTCAAGCCCTCTGCAGGTTATCAATATATCCTCACAGGAGCAGAAGTAGTCTCAGGCTTACTTATGGTAAGTGCTGAAAGGCTGATGGACAACACACAGTACAAGGGCTGTCATCTTGGTTCTCAAGTCTATGTACTCCTGATGCCATCCAAAGTGATAACAGCTCACACTTCTCATACAAGGAAGTGCAAGAATGGGGAAACCAAGAAGAAATTCATGGGGTTTTCCACACTCCATGTTACCCTCAATCAAGTGGGAAGGCAGAAAGGGCTAATGACTTCTTGAAAAAGAGCCGTAAGCCACATGAGGCCTAGTGGGACACTTGACTTTCCAGAGTACTTCATCAATTGAACAATAAGCATGGGCCCACTGGGAGCAGAGCATTCTTTGCAAAAGCTAAGTCTAATGCTCCACCTTCTGATGAAAGAAAAGATTTTATAGCATTACCGCCTGGACAACCTGTCAGGGTAAATTTAACACAGATGGGAACTGTGCCTATGACTAAATAAACCTCATGGCCCACTTGCCTGGGAAGCTGCTCTTACTGGTGCAAAACACAGAATAAGTGCACTGCGGATTTTTCCTTCTTTCTAACAGGATAACCTGACTGAAAACCCCACCAATACCAGACTCTTTCGCCCTTTGGTCTTGCAGCCTCCTCCAAGGTGAAAGTAAAGTACATCACCCTCTGCTGTTGAAGATTTCAATAATACTTGTTTTCCCACAAATGCCCACCTGTCTCAATTTAATCATCAATCATGAAACCAGCCGTGATTTTGTGTCAGCATAAGCCGCACATCTTGTTATTAACAAACATATATATATGTTATAATTATCCAAAATAACTCCTATATGCTACATAAAAGAAATGATATAACATAAGCCATTGCTCATTATATGAAATAGTGAAGGAACACTGTAATATTGAAATATTATGAGATGGAACACTCTAATAGGACGCAATATAACAGGAGGATCAGTACCTCTCAGAATCACTAAACCTCTCACAATGATGTCAGTACCCATTCTGAATACTCTCTCACTTTCATCAAGAAGTCTGACTGAAGAAACCCTACAGTGGCCATGGTCCCAAACTCACGTTAAGTACACCAGAAGTATGGTAACATACTGTAACAGGAGAAATTTAAATCGTGATTATGCACAGAACAAAAGTGTACTCATTAAAAATCAATGGAGCTGAGAGAGAAACAAAACAGATGTTAATAGTTAATAAAGTTCACTGACTTCAGGGAACAGCAGGAGAAGAACTAAAAATAGGATGTTGGATGATCAATGGCTCTACCTATGAGAAGACAACTGGGATTTCTGTCCACAACATTACACCAAACACTAAAGATACAAAACACTGTGCCTCTGAAGCACTGGACTTCTAGTATAATTTTGCATTGGTACAACATAGTTTTGTAATCTGCCTCTGGGTTCACTGGGTGACACGGGACTATCACTAAAATTTAAAACAGGCATTTCTGAATCTAGCACAATAGCACCCACCACTCCTCACTTCACATCTGCCCTGACTGTAAAAGATACAAAATTTCTGTCCCCTTAAATTTCTAAAATTGGACTCATCAAATCCAGAACAATGGACAAAGAACCCTAATTACTATCCATTGTGACGCAGAAAAGACACGATATGCCTAGAAAGAGTGAAAAAAGATGATGAACATAACTGGTGGGATACCTTATTCAGATGGTCATCAACAGCAAGAGCAACTGTGAATCACAGAATCACAGAATCCCAAGGGTTGGAAGGGACCTAAAAAGATCATCTAGTCCAACCCCCCTGCAAGAGCAGGGTAACCTACAGTACATCACACAGGAACTTGTCCAGGCGGGCCTTGAATATCTCCAGTGTAGGAGACTCCACAACCCCCCTGGGCAACCTGTTCCAGTGCTCTGTCACTCTTACAGTAAAGAGGTTCTTCTTGATGTTAACGTGGAACTTCCTATGTTTCAGTTTACACCCATTGCCCCTTGTCCTATCACTGGATATCACTGAAAAAAGCCTAGCTCCATCATCCTGACACCTACCCTTCACATATTTGTAAACATTGATGAGGTCACCCCTCAGTCTCCTCTTTTGCAAGCTAAAGAGACCCAGCTCCCTCAGCCTCTCCTCATAAGGGAGATGTTCCACTCCCTTCATCCTGTTTCATTTTTTTGTCAGTTCTAACAATATTGTGCTCATTGTTTATATTTTATAATTATTTTATATGTAAGGGTTTGGTACATATTAAAGCAAATATTCCTTGCTCATCATGAGGAATCTCCCAATAGTTTAATTAATAGTAATATTTTATAATGAAAGCTGTTTGCTTACCTTCGATCTGCAAGTGCCAACACAGTATATAATCAACATTAATTTTGGCACTTAAACAGCTTCTCAAATAATTGGACTCTTTCCACTGATCTGAAACACTCCACATATTTATGACAGAGGCAAGAGGTAACAATACCAGCACTCTGAGTCAATGAAGTGGTGAAGTGGGTTGACTGCAGTCACAGAGGGATGCGCTCAATCCCCTTAACAAAACTAGGTAATTTTGTTATGGGCTCCAAGAGGAGGTAAAGGCCTGAGCTGCAGTGGGGCCAAGAACTCCTCCAGGAAACCCACAAAGGAGCAGAGTAACACGGTGGGCATTGACACATATGAGCTTGGAACAGTGATCAGACTATAACACATGAATAGCAGGTGGCTTTTCCAAGACTCATTTATCAAGGAATAGAGATAGCTGGAGGTACAAAGAGTCTCATGCATACCTTTCCATTTTATGCAATTTGACTACAAGCCAACCACTTCACTTCATAAACATGACAGCTTAAGCGAGCATTCTTTGAGCTCTTCCTGCTAGGCAATGTGGCTCTACAGCTGTGATCCCCCCTTGAGCTGGGACAGATGTCAATTCTTGAAATTCCTTACCTGAGACTTAGAAATCCTTACTTACCCAAGGCATAAAGACCCCTTGTTTTAAATAGATTCTCAGTAAGCAACTGATAGCATGCTAAATAACTACTAATGAAATCCATGTAGTTAAGTGAATTAGATGTAAACTGTTATCCAAGTCTGACTGGACTAAGACTGGACCTATCTGCACCTAATCTCCATCAAGAGTTTAGAAAGCAAGGGGGTCCACTCTGAACCTCGTGAGTCAGTGCCAGGGTCTCCCTTACTCTTTTGCATCTCCAGTCTCTGTGTAATTCATTCTAACTTGATTGTAACTCAATTTCCCTTTGTGTGTTTCTTCCATGTATTAAGTAATAGAGTGAACCTTCCCATGAAGGTTTTACAAAAACATAATAAAACCAGTTTTGCTAATACCTTTGACTTGTAGTGATTCTTCAAACTCATTCATGACAATCAGCAAACCCGACGTGTACCTTATTCCAACCATTAAGGTCAATGATGGAAAAAATTTGGAACTAAGAGCTAAATTAAAATAAAAATAAATAAAATAATTATTTCTGAATGAGATAAGCAAAAAGTGCATAAAATCATCTGAAATTTTGATGAAAATCTAATAGTATGAGGAAGCTCTTCCCTCTGGTATTTTCACAGCTCTAAGTGAAACTTGGCAGGTTTGGAACATCCAGCTAGCACTTAAAAGTTTTTTTCAGATACCCCCTGCCTGCACTACTACAGAAGAAAAGGTCAATCCCAACAAAGCTATCATCTAATCATTACTTCTAGAGTTACCCTAATTTCAGAGGAAAACAGTTTCATGGATATTATCATTCACCTCCACACAGCCAGGAATAATCTCTTATAGAAGAAATTACTAAACACAGAAACTAACATTTTGTTTGTTTGTTCACTAGATTTGCATTACAAAATTCACTGGAGCAGGAACTTCATGAACAGTGTCCCATGGAAGCAAATTGAAGTTGCAATCACATTAGGAATTTGAAAAGCTAAAGTCATCCAATTCAGGCAAAAGAATGCATGGGTGACTAAAGCAGTTATCAAACACATCATTTAAGAAAATAAGCAAAAAGGTGAAATTAAATTAAGAGGCACATGGTTTGGGGAAAAAAAAAAAAAAGAAAGAAAAAGCCAAACCTATAATGATGTATGGATAAAAAAAAAGCAAGGTAGATATAATAGTGTTATAATAGACCTCTTCGTAATTCCTTTACTCAAGCCTTACTGTAAAAGCTTGTAAGCAGAATGAGTATTTCTAGGAAGCAGGCATCTCTCACTACGGTTTAAGGTCTGATACACCTGACTGACAGAAGAATTTTACCTCTT
Organism: Lathamus discolor; assembly: GCF_037157495.1. Taxonomy (NCBI): domain Eukaryota; kingdom Metazoa; phylum Chordata; class Aves; order Psittaciformes; family Psittacidae; genus Lathamus; species Lathamus discolor. Next base: position 12,499,437 of record NC_088891.1, read on the forward strand.
CTGATAATACCTACTCTCAGACGATTTCTGCGTGTGGATTCCTTTCACTTCAGCATACACAAAGCTTACAAATAAATCATTAATTTTCTCTTAGCAAAAGGTAAGATCAAAGAGTGCCAAAAGAGCAGACAGATGAAAATAAACAAACCCCCAGCATTTTCCAAGTACAGAGGACTGGATTGCAGATTTAAGATTCAGTCATTATGCTGGCCAGTATGTCTGCACCACATGAAAGGAACAATCTGGAGCACAGCCTATATAATGTTAACAGTTTTGGGCTTTAATTTCATGTAGCATTTTTCATTCTATGAATCATCCCTTGATTAGAAAGGGATCTTTGCATTTGAAATGTTCTTAGAATCATAGAATCATAGAATAGTTAGGGTTGGAAAGGACCTTAAGATCATCTAGTTCCAACCCCCTGCCATGGGCAGGGACACCTCACACTAAACCATCCCACACAAGGATTCATCCAACCTGGCCTTGAACACCGCCAGGGATGGAGCACTCACAACCTCCCTGGGCAACCCATTCCAGTGCCTCACCACCCTCACAGGAAAGAATTTCCTCCTTATATCCCATCTAAACTTTCCCTGTTTAAGTTTTAACCCATTACCCCTTGTCCTGTCACTACAGTCCCTAATGAAGAGTCCCTCCCCAGCATCCCTACAGGCCCCCTTCAGATAGTGGAAGGCTGCCATGAGGTCTCCACGCAGCCTTCTCTTCTCCAGGCTGAACAGCCCCAACTTTCTGAGGCTATCTCCATACGGGAGGTGCTCCAGTCCCCTGATCATCCTCGTGGCCCTCCTCTGATTTGTTCCAACAGTTCCATGTCCTTTTTATGTTGAGGACACCAGAACTGCACACAATACTCCGAGTGAGGTCCCAAGAGCAGAGTAGAGGGGCAGGATCACCTCCTTCGACCTGCTGGTCACGCTCCTTTTGATGCAGCCCAGGATACGGTTGGCTTTCTGGGCTGCGAGCACACACTGAAGCTGGCTCATGTTCATTTTCTCATCGACCAGCACCCCCAAGTGTTTCTCTGCAGGGCCGCTCTGAATCTCTTCTTTGCCCAATCTGTAGCTGTGCCTGGGATTGCTCCGACCCAGGTGTAGGACCTTGCACTTGGCATGGTTGAACTTCATAAGGTTGGCATCAGCCCACCTCACAAGCGTGTCAAGGTCCCTCTGGATGGCATCCCTTCCCTCCAGTGTATCAACCGGACCACACAGCTTGGTTTTATTGGCAAACTTGCTGAGGGCGCACTCAATCTCACTGTCCATGTCAGCAATGAAGATGTTAAACAAGACCGGTCCCAACACCGATCCCTGAGGGACACCACTCGTTACCGGTCTCCAGCCAGACATTGAGCCATTGACCACAATTCCTTGCGCGCAGCCATCCAGCCAGTTCTTTATCCACCGAGTGGTCCATCCATCAAATTGATATCTCTCCAATTTAGAGACAAGGATGTCGTGTGGGACAGTGTTAAACGCTTTGCACAAGTCCAGGTAGATGACATCAACCGCTTTACCCTTGTCCATCAATTCTGTAGCCCCATCATAGAAGGCCACCAAATTGGTCAGGCAGGATTTCCCCTTAGTGAAGCCATGCTGGCTGTCACCAAGCACCTTGTTGTTTTTCATGTGCCTTAGCATGCCTTCCAGGAGAATGTGCTCCAAGATCTTGCCAGGCACAGAGGTGAGACTGACTGGTCTGTAATTCCCCAGGTCTTCCATTTCCCCCTTCTTGAAGATGGGGGTTATATTTCCCTTTTTCCAGTCGTTGGGAACTTCACCTGACTGCCATAATTTTTCAAATATGATGGCCAGTGGCTTAGCAACTTCATTCGCCAGCTCCTTCAGGACCCACGGATGGATTTCATCAGGTCCCACAGACTTGTGTGCGTACAGATTTTGAAGATGGTCTTGAACCAGATCCTCTCCTACAGTGGGCCCAAGGTCTTCATTCTCACAGTCCCTGCATCTACCTTCTAAGACCTGGGTGGTGCAGCCAGAGCCTTTGCCAGTGAAGACCGAGGCAAAGAAGTCATTTAGAACCTCAGCCTTCTCCAAATCCTGTGTAGCCAGTTCTCCTGAAAGCTTCCTCAGGGGGCCTATGTTGTCCCTAGTCTGTTTTTTGTTTGCTACGTACCTGTAGAATCCCTTCCTGTTATCCTTAACATCCCTGGCTAGGTTTAATTCTAACTGGGCCTTAGCCTTCCTAACCTCTTCCCCAGCTTCCCAGACAACATCCCTGTACTCTACCCAGGCCACCTGTCCTTGCTTCCATTTTTTATAAGCCTCTTTTTATCTTGGAATTTTCCTCAGCAGCTCCTTATCCATCCAAGGAGGTCTCCTGGCCCTCCTGCCGCACTTCCTTCTAGTTGGGATGCAGCACTCCTGATCTTGTAGCAGGTGATCCTTGAATATCAACCAACAGTCTTGAGCCCCCCTGCCCTCCAGGGCTATATCCCATGGAACCTTACTAAGCAGGCTCCTGAAGAGGCCAAAGTCTGCCCTTTTGAAGTCCAGGGCAGTGAGCTTGCTGCACGCTCTTTTCACTGTCCTGGGGATCTCAAATTCGACCATCTTGTGATCGCTGCATCCAAGGCTGCCCTGGAGTACCACATTCTCAACAAGCCCTTCCCTGTTGGTGAGCACAAGGTCAAGCATGGCACCTCTCCTTGTCGACTCCTCTATTACTTGCAGAAGGATGTTGTCTTCCACACAATCGAGGAACCTCCTGGATTGCTTGTGCTGTGCAGTGCCATCGTTCCAACAGATGTCAGGGTGGTTGAAATCCCCCATGAGAACAAGGGCCTGCGAGCGTGAGGCTTTTCCTATCTGTCTGTAGAGTGCTTCATCCACAGGCTCTCCTTGATCAGGAGGCCTGTAACAGATTCCCACAGTAATGTCTCCCACGGCTGTTTTCCCTTTAACCCTGACCCACAAACTCTCTGTAAACTGCTCACCTGTCCCCAGACAGAGTTCCATACTCTCCAGCCTATCCCTAACATAAAGGGCAACTCCCCCTCCCCGCCTGCCGGGCCTGTCTTTTCTAAAGAGCCTGTAACCCTCCATTCCAACACTCCAGTCATAGGAGCCATCCCACCATGTTTCTGTGACGCCTATTATATCATACCCCCGTAGATGTGCACACACCTCTAATTCCTCTTGTTTGTTATGCTACAGGCATTTGTATAGAGGCATCTGAGCCGAGCTCCAATTGAAGCCAACTCGTTGGCTGGAGCAGCCGGAATGTATGTACATTGTTTGGAGCACTTATTATAGGTGTTGGCAACTGACTGGGTGTGTTGGGATGGAACGATGCCCCCCTCCCCCAACACATCTAGTTTAAAGCCTCCTTGACCAGTCTGGCTAGCCTCCTACCAAAACTGTTCTTCCCCTTCTTTACCAGAGCAGCTCCACCAGCCCCCAATAGACCTGGCCTACTAACTTCAGTCCCGTGTTCAAGACACCCAAACCCCTGACTATGACACCACTCTTTTAACCATCTATTGACCTGGCCAATCCTCCTAGCTTTTTCTTGGTCCTCCCCTGTGTCCTGGAGAATTGATGAAAAGACTATCTGAGCACCAGAGCCCCTAACCACCTCTCCCAGGGCTCTGTAGTCTTTCTTTGTAGTCCCCAGTCTACTACTATCTATATCCCTAGCACCCACATGGATCACCAGGAGTGGGTAATAGTCCGTGGAACTTACTAGAGCAGGCAGCCTCTCTGTAACATCCTTGATCCATGCTCCAATTCTGAAATCTTTTCTTAATATCCTACAAATAGATGTCATCAGTGCTCTGACTTGGGAGGCATGTAAATAAAGATGATGGTCACCTGTGCAACATTTAACTCTTAGTTGCTGCACATGGTTCCAGAGGAGCAGGCAGCTGTGCTAAGTCTAAAACAGAATGCAGCAAGAAAGATAGAATACATAGTGCCGCGCCTGACAGAGGGCAGCAGGAGATTTCAAAGCTGTCCAAGTTCTGGAAGAATTAATTGTACCTTCTTGTTATCTGCTGAACTTTGGAAATGTCATTGAGTACTGAAAATCTAGCAAAGACAAGAGGCTTCCCACTATTTTTCTTCAGTCCAAACATAAGAACATCATGTTATTTAATGAAAAAAATACTTGAAATGTTATACCTGTGATAGTGGGAAGAGCATGAGGGAAGAAGAAAGAAAAATGTTAGTTGCAAAAGCCTGCAACTGAACTTTCTCTTTTGCTATAATCTTCAAAGTCCCCAACTACACACCTGAGCAGCGTGATCATCAGTTCTTGTTTTGCAGAATAGGATCAGTGGCACTGTAAAATTCACCTCTGATAAGGAGCTGGTGTAGTTACTACACTGCTATGAAAGGATTGTGACAAAATCAGATTTGAGAAATATCATACCCAGGTGCTACTGGCACCCAAATATACAGATAAGCATTGCAAGATGCAGGCATTTCTACTGAGGGGAAAGCAACTGAGTAAATCTAGTACTTTGTGTAGTGGAGAGGGTTGCTCAAAACTCTCTTCTATGAGTGAGCGCTGGAGCTGTATTCATTGAAGGCACATTGTCACATCTAACTTGAATATTCTTACTAAAATTATGATTTTCACACTTTTAAAGTGATTTTTTCCTAATCTAATTGAAAAGAGGATAAAAAAGAAAAGTCAGGAACCATTGCAGTGTTTAGTACAGGGTGCGGTTGGGTTGTTTTTTTTTTCGTTAACACCGTGAGAAATGATTCTGCAGTTCAAAACTACAAACCAAGACCTAGACGCTACATTTGGACATGGGAAGAAAGAAGAAAAAGAGACATCATAATTTCTCATGATAAAATTTTCCATTACCAAAAGGTTGATCCCTTTTAAACCTAGTGATGCTGAAGGGTACAAAGCTAATGCCCAGCAGGGCTGTTACAGTTAGGAGAGGCTATGACAACAAGACAAAAAAAAAAAAAGAAAGAAAAAGGTGAAGTATGAAACCAGATTAGCAATGAGCAGATCACATGAAAAGTGCTGACAGGAAGCACAGAAAGCACAGAAGAGCGAAGAAAGCTTTCAAGTTAGGAAAAAGATTCAACAGCTTGAATCTGCTACTGCAAATATCCCCGTCCCTCTCCCTTGGGAGGGCGTCATTTTTAATTTCTGCAGACAAATCCCGTTACTCAGCAGTTATCATGTTTTGAGCCCTCCCCAGGAGATAGGGGAACAGGCATTTCACACTACTGGCGCAATGCATTTCTGGGCAGACTTGCCAGCCACTGTGGTTTCTGGGATTCATGCCAGCAGAGATAAGTCTGCTTGTCAGTATAAATCCCATGTATACATAGGCCATAAACTCATGCCAGTGCTTTTTTTTTTGGTGGAGGGGGGGGTTTGCCCTTCCATTCCTATTGAATGGAGCTCTCCCATTAGCTTGTGCTTTTTTCCTTTTACATTGAATTGTCCTTGGAAACCACGAGGGTTTATAAGTTCAGGGAAAGAGGAAGAAAAATATAGCATGGATTTGAACTCTTTTTGCAGACCTTGTGAAATTCAGTGGTGGTTCAGGAGGCTTGAAAACCCCCAAACTCCACAGGAATCCCTCAGTGCTACTCACGTTACAAACCTGACAGAGCTGCATTTTATTGGATGTTACGCTCACCTGGTGCAATTTTTCTTCTTAGAATTTTCCAGAGGACTGGGGTGGCGTTTTTTGGTGCCAGAAACTGGAATTTGTACTTGCTACCCACACAGAAGAATCTGTTTGCATATGGTATTTATGCTGCTTTTGTGTGACATATGTTTGCATGTCTCACTCCCAGAATGGGAAGTCTCAGGCAGTGGGGAGGAGGAGGAACAGCAGGCCAAAGCCTTCTGCTTTTGAGTGGAAGAGTTATGAAGCTCCACATGGTTTCATTTTTGTTTTTCTGAAGAAAAGGATAAACAAGGGCAAAGTATAAAGAGGAAAGAGGTAGTGGTGTGTAGGAGGACTTCATGTAAGAAGTCTGTGTGTGCATGTGTGTATGTATACATACGCATACATATACACACACGCTCCCATCTTATTCATAAGAGGCCAGTCTCAAGAATCCAACTCCCAAATGTTAGAAGTATGAAGAAAAAAAAAATAAAAATTCAAACAAAGCAACAGCAATTGCAATAGAGATGGTTCCATGCCAGATTTGCTGCTGATTGCAGTAACCTCACAGAAATAAGTACCTCTCTGCTTTCTCACAGCCCTTTTAATTGCACCAATTTTTATTTATTCCAGTCCAGTGGCAGGGGAGATAAACAGGAAAAAAAGAAAAAGAAAATAAAAGATTATTCACAGAAAATGAGAGCAGTCAAACAACTATTTTTGAGTCATTTCAAGTAAATACAGCTTTGGTCATTTCATTCCAGCTGTTAAAAGAAAATTTAAGTGTTTTTGAAGATGGTTTACATAATGCAACACCCTCCCCAAGCACTTCTGGCACAAGGCCCAGTGCCATAAACACATACGTACACATTTAATGTTATTACTCTGAATCACACTTCCAGCATGGCTATTCGTATCAGTAAGGCTAGACAGTGTGTTTTCAGGGTGAGTGGAAGATCACGCTATTCCCCACACCAATGAAACCTAAAGGAAACTCATTGGATTTACAGACCTCCCCCTTGATCATATGGTGTCTTACACTGCCATTTATGCTATGGTGATAGCTTCATTTCATAGGAGAACTGTGGTGATAGCAGTTACTGTGATGCCCAAGAAACAGATGTGGTGGGTGTCACATGAGTTTTAAAGAGATATCAAACACACAAGTTTCACAGTGCAAGGACGACACTGTCTTAAGTCCTTTCATAATTGGAATTGCCCTCTGTTGGGATCTCTTCATGGGTTACTCAAATTTTGTACTAAAAGTTTTTCTCAAAATATCCATTGCCTCCAAGATGGAGTTTATTTGGTTTTTGTTTTGGTTGGTTGGTTTTTGGTTTTGCTGTGTTTTTTGTTGGTTTGTTGTGTTTTTTTTTTTTTAAATAAATTACATATTCTGGTGCTTTTCAACAGAAATAGAGGGTGTTCATATAAATTTACCAAAAATTACCATTAAAAGAGCAAAGCTTCTGAAATTCAAGCTATGTAGTGAAACTTTCCACACTTGCTATCTAACCACCTATCAGTTGCAGAGACATGTAGGAAAGAAGGGGGAGGTGAATTGAAGGTTTGAGGGTTACTAAGGAGACCTTATAGCCAAACTCTTCAAACTTTATCAAACTCCTACCAATGGCAACTATTGTCATGTAAAGAAGGCATGGGAAAGAGACTTTGTGATGGGTACAAGGCACAAGAATAAGCAGGGAGCAAGAGCACGTAATGGAACTTTTCTGTGGCAGGGAACATCATTGCTGAGAGTGGAAATACAATTGCATTCAGCATTGAAAAGCCTCAGAGAATATATTTAAGAGCAGAAAGGCTTGTGCTGCAAACCAGATGTTCTGGAAAACTTCCTACAATCCCTCTACAGACCATCAGCAAGGCAGTAGTGCAGCAGAGGAGGAGGAGAAGCAATCCAGTTCTTGTATATATCAGTGATAAAGGTATCTGGAGTGAGTTGAGAGCCATTAATTCCTTCCTAGCCACCTGCACCAGTGGTATCAGAGGTGAGTGTCAGAGGTGTGTGATAGGTCAGGCCCATAGAAGACCTGTCTACCACTTGCCAAAACCCTAATATTTCAGAAACATTTGGAAGGGCAAAAGCATTCAGTGGGGACTGTCTAGGAATAGATACGGAGTAAATGCCATTCCAGCTCAGCTCTTGCTTTGCAATTTAATCAAGGATGTTTGTGTGGCTGATCTGTGCCACTTGTGGCAAGATAGCATTATACATTACAGCTCTACCCACCATTATCCCACAGCTCTTTTGCATGCAGACTCGATCCATAGAGTGAAGGGGAAAGTGGGGAATTTCAGAGCGACACCAGAGCATGCATCTCTGCATGCCTGGTATACATGTAACTGAAGAAGCTGAGCACGGTGGTACTGAAGAAAAGGAAAAGAATATGTTTGGAGAAATGAGAATTAACTGGAAAAGGAAGGAGGAGAAAACATTTACACCTGCTTTATGACACAGATGACAGCCCAGTGGGGAACCTCCTTACTTAATAAGCTTGCTCCATCATTTCTTCTGCTACCCAGCGCTCTGCTTCTTAATCTCTCCAAATCCCTCTATCCAGGGATTCTTTCTCTCCCATTTCTTCTCTGCTACATGCTTAAAATCCTCTCTATATGTTTTTTATCTTCTTTATTGCCTTGGACCATTTTGTACTATAGCTTTTTCCCAGCAATCACAGATAAGCAGTGGAAGATGACATTTAATGTTTTGTTCACTACAACATCTTCCAGCAAACTACAGTTCCATGGACTGGCTAATGAAGTCTGTGCACCTTAGTACAATAGCAAGAGTTATTGTGCTGCTCCACAGATCGTGGATAGGAGAACATTTCAGATTTTGTTTTTACCAGCGCCTTACATCCATACCTTTTCTGGTTTAAAATCTTCTTGATTTTTTTTTTTTCTCCTATCCAGCTGTATCTATATTGGGTTTGTGCCATTATCATTCTCAGGTTTGAATGCTCTCCATTTGCAAATGAGCATTTCAAATGAGTGGGAGGTATGTTAGGTAGGGTGAAGACAATATCTTCCTTTCTATTCGAGAGCTTGCCAACAGAAGCATATGTAGGCTGGGCTGATTCCAAAAGTCTCTTGAGCATACGGAACACCAGTTTACAGTGCATTCAGACCTCCCGCTCGATTTGGTATGTTGGCAGAGCTCCCACCACAAGCACCTCATTTCAGAGTCAGAATTATTTCTGCCATTATGGCTATTAGTCAAAGCACCCATATCTCACATGTGATACCAGGAACATATTTTTTTTTATGGTTAGTGATGCAGGCTATTATAGACAACCAAGTTTAAATGACAAGTATAATGAAGAATTGTTGCCACTACTTTTTATTTTATGATGATGCTGACAACATTAACTTCAACTTTGCTGACAAAGGCAAATCCAAGAGGAAAGTATGGGCATGAAAATCACTCCAGGCTGATGCTGGAACTTTGGAAATGAACTGCAATGTGATCTATTTCAAAGCCTTTTATAAATGAAGCTAAACTGTTCTCCATGACACCAAACTTGGAAGAGGACAAGGCAGAACTGGAAGGTTGGTACATTCTCCAATCTGTCTGAAACTGCTATCCAGCATTTAATCTGGAGTCTATATACTACATGTAATGAAGCGACCTTGAAGTCGCTCAGTTTTCCTTAGAGCAATAGATAGGAATGAGCCAATGTTACAGTGCGAAATGGGGCATTCCTGCCTGAATCCCATTTTTCTAATTGGCTTTTGTCTCTATGACTGCTCACTCTCTTTTGATAACTCCCAAAATGTAAAGTGTTGAAAAATACTACTCCAGGGTTGAATTTCATCCCACAATTTCATCTCTGCACAGTGAAGTACCTATCTGCAGTTACTACAAATGAGCATTCCTGCATGAAATCAGGCAGTGTTGATGTACTCCAAATGAGAATCTGCAGCAGCCTATATCAAGCAGTTCCATATATTGAAGAACAGCCCATTAGGTTTAAAGGCAGAGTATATTTAAAGAATCAAGGTAGCATCAATTGTGCTTAGAATTTTTTTCTATCAATTTTTCATATTGTAGCCTGCCACAGAAGGCATCCTGGAGTATTTGTTTTGAACGACAGACTGTTTTCAAAGCACAGGTTATGGCAAATTATATACGAGTAGGAAATGCTGAGGAAAAACATCTTTCTCAAGATTTAAGATTATGGCCTCTCCACCTTCCAAAGGTTGTGGGTATTTTTGTTGTTGGTTCCTGTTTTCCTATGGTCTCTGGTTTTGAAGGCTTTTCCCATTGTCTCTTTTATTTGGCTCTGTTCCGGTACTCTGAAAACAGCAGTCCTGAGCTTCAGTTCCTTTTTCTTTCAATTATTCCAATGTAGAAGGTGCAATGTCAAAGGATATGTTTTCTGCATTGAGGGAAACTATTAGACTACCTTGGCCCAAGTTCTCATAGCCAGAAAAATGTGGTAGGGGAAGTGAATTCACATGAAAATAATTCAGGTTGAAATAAACTGGATTTTTGTACAGGCAACACTGCAGCATAGCTTTTCTTTACCTTTCTTAGACTAGTTTCACTGTGCTCTCTGTCACACAAAAGATTGTCTAATAGCATTTTGTACTCATAAAGCTGCGCTCCTAAGAGGTTTACAAAACCTGCATTAAGACAGTGTAATACTGAGAGTGGTGATCCAGACTTTCAGTTAGGAGGTAATAGCTTGGAGAACTAGCTCACTGTATTTTCCCATGTCTCTTTGGGCAAATCATTTAGTACTAGGCCCATAAAGATATGGAGGCAATTAATTCAGCACTGAAACATATGGTAAGTTGGACTCTAAAACAGAAGCTCAGTGTTCAAAGACCTCTGCAGATCTCAGACAAATGAGAATACATAAATAAATGAATAAGAGATACTTACAACCTAGGGCACACATAGGTTCCCACTACAAAAGCAAAGACAGGAATTATATACCATTCACAAAAAACAGAAACAAAGCCAAGAGAACCAAGTGACTTGCCATTACAATAGAGGTTTGGAAAGCCCATTGCCTCAGAAAACATATTAGTCTCCTACTCCTTTATCTGGTGCTTATTGTGCTCCATATCTAATGACCTCTTCTTCACTTTTTCTCTATTCAGTAAAATATGCTCTTTTAAAATTTATTATATACCAACTATATGCATTTACCATTAAGAATTACAAAGAAAAATAACTAAAGCTGAAATAGTCCTTGGTGCATACGCCTCTGGCCTTTCATCCAGACAAACAGAGTACCACTACTCAAAGACAGCTCTTCCCTACAAAATGCTGTTTCTACAGCAGGAAGTCTTCTCAGCCATATAAAGCAAGCCAGGAGATAAGTGTTATGTAGCTATCTATACATGCCACAAACCCCATAATGTTTAAATTGCTGCAAAAAGAAAGGGGCAGGGTGGAGGACCAGTAAAAGGAAAAAAATTTAACTCAGTTTTTATGGAATAATTTGTAGAATCTGGATCATTTTATTACATTTTCCTTTTTCACTGTAATTGCCATTTATGAAAATGGGCTGTGCTTACTGCTCTCCAAGCTCCTATCACAGCAAGACACCCATGAACTAAGGAATAATAGGCAACGCATCTGATGCGAACAAAAGAAAATTAGCAGAAAATTGAAATGCCAAGTCTGTGTGGCTGCCTGTTTTAGTTGTTGATGATGATAAGACAGTTTGTTTGAAGTTTTTTTGCTATATTGCCACAAGATTTGTTCTGTAAGTGTTCAACTGGAACTTTACCACTCCTCCCACACACACAAATTAGGTTATTTCTCTCTTTTTACCTACTGTATTTTATGTTAAGGCTGTTGCATGTGAGCACGATCAATACAGCTTGTGACGAGATAGTAAAAGGTATATTTAAAAGCTGTGCTTATTATTGGATTTTGTGCAGTACAAAGGCAATACAGGAGACAAAATACTATTGTATTAGTTAGTACTTGTGCCGGTTTTATCTAGGCAGTTTAAGTATGAAGCAGAGGAGATCTCCGAGTCTGCAGTCTTCTTGTTTTACATTGAAGTCTTGCATTTTGCTCTATTAGTTACCTAGCATTTTTACTGAACACCATACAATATGCTTTTAAAACACTGAAGTCAATGCTTGAAGTTGTGTGAAAATCTCTAGCTCATGTTCCTGTTCACACATACAAACACACATGTCCCTAGCTCCTAGAATTGGCATGATTCACCATTTGTCCTATAGAGAAGAAGTGGAAATAGTCTTTCCTGTAAGCTTTATGCCCAAGGCTTTGAACACAGCAGAAATATATACAAATGTTAACTCATCTGGCCTGCTGTCCCAAACAGCAGTTCCTCTGACCAAAAAAGTGGTTTCTTTAAGGTCACAAAGCGAAGTCTGGCTCTCTATTGCCAAGGTGCTACTAAAACACTTGATAAAACACTGTCATTTAAATTCCTCTGTTCTTTAAGAACTAAGAAATAAAATACAAACCCACTTCATAACAATACGCAGTAAGCTACAACAATATTTGTATAGTGATTTGCAAGATATTTGACAAATACTTTGATTTTCCAAGTGCCAGCAACTATGTTGCAGCCTCATTGTATAAAGCCTTTCTGAGACTTTTCTCCTTCCATGACCTGGGTTTATTTTGTTCTATGTTTGTACAGTTCTTAGCACAGTGCAAACTAGGAGAGCAACAAGGGCTTGCAGGTGCTAGTGCAGTACAAAGTGTAAGTAATGATAAAGTGTGTACCCAGATTAGATTTATTGAACTTGTAAATATAGTCTGTTCTGTACAGACTGTTCTGCACCAGAGCTAACTTGGGAATCAATATCTGAAGAAAAGTCCCGCTGGAGCATCTGTATTTTATCTATTAGAGCATCTTATCCTTCAGCTGTGATCAGTCCTTCATGGGAGTAAACTTCCAAATAAGTTCAAACTTCTTTTGATATTTTTTTTTTAAACTATCACATTATAATTGCTGCAATGTTCCCTAGTGCCTGCCATTTTGTACTCTAATGATACTTCTCAAGTGATCAAAGGCACAAAGCTAAGTACACCCTCTGGGGAAAGGAATGTGTTTCCCAGCTTCCTGCACTGCACCTTTTAGTCTCCTGTTGTCTTTTATTATTGAAATCAGCCATTAGAACAGTCTATGCTGCACTGAACATCATCTCACACAGTGGCATGAGATTATTATTAAAAAAAATAAAAACCAAAACCCCAAAACTGTTCAAAGGAGAGAGAGAGTAAAAGTTTACTTATAAAATGAAAAGACTGGAACTCCCATCTTCCTAACAGATAATGCATTTCCACCTACTTTTAAACCACAACTGTAATTTTCCTACAGCTTCATAAAACAGGCATACACTACACGTGTGTGCATGTGTTTGCATGTGCATGTGTTCATGTTGTGTTTATATAAAAAAAAAAGGAATGGAAAACAAAAACACAGAGTGGCAAAGTACTGCAAGTCTCATGGTCACTGTATTGCATGCAATGGTCACACGATCACTCCCTATCATTTCTGGACTCTGCAAAGTGACACTGGCCACTAACGATATGAAGATTAACTCCTCCCTGCTCTCTGCAGCTGATTCACAGTGTCAGACTCATCAAGACCTGTGGGCACAGGCCCAGTTCCCAATATGCACAGATCAAAGTAGTTTCAATCATTTTAAGTGAGATGCACAAGCTCACTCTAGAGAAGTACAAGCTGGACATGTCTTTCCTACAACTTAACCAATAAGCCATAAGTGAAATCTACCTTAACTGGACTTAAACATTATTTTTACAGCTTAGTCCCAGCTTGATATTTCATTCTTGAAGAGGAAAAACCTATGTAACAATCTGATGGAAATCTCCTGCTCAGCATCAAACAGAAGGGTTACAGTTGGAAAGGACCTTAAAGATCACCTAGTTCCACCCCACCCTGCCACTAGACCACATTGATCAAAGTCCCATCCGACCTGCCCTTAAACACTTCAAAAGATAGGGCATCCACTGCTTATCTGGGCAACCTGTGCCAGTGCTTCACCACCACCATCAGTAAAGAATTTCTTCCTGATGTCTAATCTGAATCTCCCCTCTTTCAGCTTAAAGCCATTTCCCCTTGTCCTATCACTACATGCCTTTGTAAAAAGTCCCTCTCCAGATTCCTTGTGGGCCCCTTTAGGTACCGGAAGCTGCACTGAGGTCTTCCTGAAGCCTTCTCTTCACACTGAACAAGCCCAGCTCTCTCAGTCTGTCCCCATAGCAGAGGTGCTGTAGCCCTCTGAGCATTTTTGTGGCCTCCTCGGGGCTTGCTCAAGCAGATCCACATCCCCCTTGTGCTGGGGGCCCCAGGGCTGAACTCAGTACTCCAGGTGGGGTTTCACAAGAGCAGAGTACATATTGGGACTGAGGTAACTGGGGAACTCTATCACAGGGAGCAAAGCCCCACCTACTTAGGCAAAACCAAATAAACCCCAAAACCCACATCTGCACTTAAACTCCTCCTTCCCCCCAAAACCATGACATCACCATTCTTCACACGCTAGGAATTACTCACTCTAGGTGTTGTTTTATACAGGCATAGTCTATTTTATTCTGTCAAATCCTTTGAAAATTCTGAGCTGTGAAACTTAGGCAAATATACTTCCCATAGTCCATTAAAAAAGAGCCTAAAGTTATTCTTAAAACACTAATTATTTTCTCCTGTGGAAACTGGGGAATAGCTGAGCAACAGGCTATTATACAGCACCTTAACGCTAGCAAAGGTTCATGATGAAACTGAAAATATCATTATTTCTTGTATGATCCCAGTATGTCTTCATTTGTCAAACTGATCACAAAAGTCAGTAAATCAGAAAAGCTAGTAGAATCTCTGTAAATATAAACTAAAAGCTGTAGCCCCTTTGACCCCACTTTGTGTTACCAGAATTCTAACAATAAATACAGGGTATGACAGCATCAATGAGCTTTGTAGCCTCCCTATGGACACCAGCATAGCAATATGTAACCAGAAGACATTACTTAGCACCTGTGAGAAGAATTATTAGCTCAAAGGAAAGAGTAGAAAAAATAAGACCAAAATGCACTTAAACAGTATTAGGTAAAGGAGAGAACCCAGGGCACTTTGCAATCATAGGCTGGTAACCTTCATTAATCACAAGGGAACGAATGCAGAGCAGAAGATGAATTGTTCATTAAACCAAACCTTGGCCAAAATGTTAAATAATAGATAACTATAGCACACTCAATACCAAACCAGCACAAGATGCATATGATTCTATAGGCTATTTGTGAGAAGATAAAAGAAAATGATGTCCCACTGGAGACTTCTGAAAATTAACGAGACTGTTGAATATTCCCATAGCTGAGAGGTTGTGGTGGCTTGTTTTTTATTTTACAAGACGGATTGCATGTGTGCTCGAGCAAAATGCACAGTCATTTTTATATTCTGCAGACTGAAATCCAGTGGTGTGAGATGCAAGGAGATAAACTAGGTTGTAGACATGAACCTTCAATCAAAATGGGACAATGTATTTGAGCACTTGTGTATTTCCACACCACTATAAATCTTCACAGTACTTCACCGCAGGTCTTTGCTATTGTTTTCTCACTTGTATTTCTGCGTGATTCATTATAAACAATATAAAACAGCCAAACAAACCAAAGATTAAAAAAAGCAATTTTCTTCATTCTGTGTTGTTTCACAGCAGCTTACAATTACCATTATTTTTTTATCTATTCGGACCTTTTCTCTTCAATAACTATGTCCCCTCCCCTTTTTTAGTGACACTTTCAATTAAATGGAAATCACCTGATCTTCTTGTTCTTTTGGTTGCTTCCTGATTTATTTACATATCACCATTAATAACACTTCTGGAACAACTCTAGAAACAGCAAACAACTCTGGAAGCAGAGATTCTTCAGTTTGTAAATACTTTACATTAATGTAGTCCTTGTGAGTGATGCTTTAAGGTTGCTAAAAGACTTTAGGCATAGAAACAACAAATAAAAAACAAGCAAAAATAACACAAGTTCTCCCCTATGCTTCCCTCCCTCTTGATCCTGCCAATATACCTCACACCTGACACAGGAGCTTGATTTTCTATGGTACATTGAACGCTTCACTAGCAAAGGCCAACAAGGGTGCCAAGTGTTACATGGAAAACAGTCCATAGAAAAATTGACTGATACTCCAAAACCTCATTTCGTTTAAGCCACTCAGTAACAATCAACTGATAACAACCTTCAGTCATTACTGTTCTTATCCCAGAGTTGAATAAGCAGCTGCTTCAAATTGGATACTAAATCCACTTTCTAGCCAACAGATCAATTTGAGGTCTTCTACTAAAAGTGCATAGGATTAAAACACACCATACGCAGTCAGCATTTGCTAGGAGATATTCAAAACAACAATTCTAGAGAAGCCTTCTTTACGAGGTGAAACTTTAAAAACCACAACAACAATATATCACTGTTTATGCCCTGCAAAAAGTACGCAGCTATTTATAACTCATTCATTAGTTGCTACCTGGTAAGCCAAATCTTAGGAATACCATGTAAGAGGGGATCAACTTTCACCCCAAACACAGAAAATTTCATAACAAGAGCTAAAAAGTCTTACCAAAATGAAGCAGCAGTGTTGAAACCAACTTTGTAGCAACCCTTTGAGAACCACAGCTACTTGTCTCTGCCAAATTTAAAGGCACAGCCCACACAGAGGCATGCTGGGTAAACTGTAACAGTATGGTAATTATCCCATTTCTATTCAGGATGGATGCTATAGTGAGGAATTTCACTTTCAGACAGCTTTTAAAAGCGAGTTCATTTTTTTTGGGACCAGGGATTTAAACAAAGTGCTCCAGTATTGGGAACTTTTAAAATTTTGTTCCTATCCCAAGAGTGAAGCTACAAATCTGCCACTGATGAAACTCCAGACCTGCCTCTGGCTCCATCCTGATGGATGCAAATTTATTACAAGACCTAGTGAGTTACAGCCTCTTTGAGTATCTATAAACATGATCTTTTTTAGTTGCCTAATTGCTCAATAAGGAGTGAAGGAAAAGGATTAACTCTGCCATGCTCCTCCTCCGTGCTAACCAGATGGAGACTGCAAAGCATCCTGCAATTCTGTACAGAATGTGAAGGGAGTGAGGCAAAATGCAATGGGATGTGCAGAAGAACGACTGCATGCACCTGTGAAGATGATAGGAATATTGCAGACAGCTGACAGTATATTGTACCAAAACCTGCAAGAACATAAAGACTTAATTTAAGGAAAAAAATAAAACCAAACCAAATCAAACCCAACCCAACCAGAAGTGTCATTTATACATCCCAGAGTACTCAAAACATCTGGATGTAACTAGCAGACATGGCACAAGACCCAGGGGAAATCCACACATTTCTGGGATAAAAGTTGGAGGCCAAACCTCTCCACCTAGGGCTCACAAAAAACCTATACTGAGGCAACTGAATGTCATATGAGGAGCCTTGGAGAGAGAATGTGGCTCTTCATGGAGAGACACGAAGTTTGGTCTTGTCTGCAAGTTATGTCTTGATCTGAAGACAGCTCTTTATTGGACTACACATGAGCCACACACGTCCGGACAAGGAAGCCAAAGGCAGCAGCAGCAGCATCCCTTGTTTGCTACTGGCAGCAGAAACAGCAGTGCCTTTGTCTTCCATGAGCACGTGTACACATTTTACATGTACTGATGATTTTTGTTTTAACCTTCATTGGCCATAAAGTCAAATCTAAAGAGAACAAGTTTGGAAGTTGGAACTGAATGATTGTATTAGAGTGGGCGAGAAGGAATTGAAGAGTAAAAGTGACCTTCTTACTGACAATCCAAGAAATTGCCATATTTACTCAGCTCAGCAGAGCAAATGATGGCAAAAACCAGACCAGATCCTCCACTGGAGCATAACAGCATCACTCCACTGACTGCAATATACTTTAACATAATAGCCATGTAAGCTGGACTCTAATGGATTGCAGCCACATTACACCACTAAGGATCTTTACCTGGAGTAGAAAGACTAAAACACTGACCAACTTAACAATCTTAGTTTCATTTCATCCTGATTTTGCTCCAGTGTAAATGTCTTCAAACATACAAAACTGCTGACAAGTACAGTATATTTTGCAATACAGTATTAATAGACTTACGTGATCTATCAGACATTAAGTCAAGTGTGTTACACGGATAAATATGCTGAGCAAAATTATAGTGACACCAATAATGCATGTGAGAGAACAAATGCTGCATGCTGGGTTTGAAAAATAGCTGGAAAGGCAGAGGGAAATCACTGTGAGAGAGAGGTGATACAAGGCCAACTGTCTCTGGGTAATACCCCACTAGACAATGGCAGACTAAGGAGGTACTTTTTAAAACAAACACTCCTCCTCTCCCCAGCCATAACACCTGGTAAACAGGAATTACTGCTGACTTTTCTGTTTTGCTTTCATGTATAGCACCTTCCCTCCAAAATGGGGTCTGGTCAAATTGGCACCTCATTTTGGGTATGAGGGTGCATGGAAGAATTTTCTGTGGTCCTTCTGAAACATTCCAGTAGCCCTAACATGGAATCTTTTGCACTGACTTAAAACTTTGTTTAGTCTTTGAGTTGGGTCAATTTTTCAACAAAAAACCTAAACTGAAAATCTCAAAATTATTCTTTTAAAACATTTCAGCTTTTCTACATGCTAGCCAGTTTCTGGCCTAAACTATTCTCTGAATTCAACCTGAAACTGGAAGTAATTTGATCTCATCAATAAATGATTGTGAATTTACTATTCACCAAGAAAAATTATCACTTGGATTTTGTTACCAAGAAACGTAAGGGAAAGGAATGACACAGCACTCATAGGAATTGCATGCTGTGGGAGTGAAAAGAAAGAGATTTATAAAGAAATATTGTTAACAAATACTAGTCCCCCTGACATCAAGAAATAAAAAAGGGGGACAAAAGCCACCTACAAATTAGGTACAAGGTAGCCATCATTTCAGATTACAGCAAGAAACCTAGTTAATACTAAATAATAGGAAGACTTGCTAGGAAAATTAGAAGGTATATAATGCAAAGAATGGGCGTGAGATAACAGCATCACACCGAGAATTACATTCATTTAATTTGCATGAAATCCTGAAAGATCCCAGCCTAGCCTTGCTGCTATAGATTTTTATACTGATGGCCAGCAGACAGTGATATTGCCAAGGGTAAGGCTGCAAAAAAAAAAAAAAGGAATTAGTTGTAATTCATGCGACTTCTTCATTCTGAGAAACATAACCAGTAGGTTAATAACTCAAATTTTACCTGTGTAGAGTCTGAGTTTTCCCATTCTTTTTTGATAGTGCCAATGACAGCAGAAGTTTGCTTCTTGAAGTCAAGTACTTTGTGTAAGCAGCTAAGTATTTAGAGGTGTTTGGAGCTTATGAAATGTGAGGATGTCCAGCATGTGGATGGAAAGGCTGCAAGGACATCTTATTCCACAGTATTTTGTCATACCAGATGCTGGTAAAGCAGAGCAAAGCAGTGTGGCAATGAATGCACATTGTTTTGCTGCAGATTTGGCCTGTTCTTCATTCACTGAAACCCCCACATATTCCTGGGCTTTAACACTGTGTTCTTGCCCCGAATTTTTGTTTCTGCTGTTGAAACACCTCAGTTGTTTGTGTTGGGTGTTCTCAGTTGGCCAGCTCTTGCAGGTAAACACAACTGGCACAGTCCTTGATGGATGAGGCTGCCTGCACCACGTAGCCAAGCTGCGGAGCTGAGGGGCACAGGGACAGGCTGCAATGCAACATGGTCGCAACACTGGAAGGGCTTCTCCACGATCCACTGCTGTGGCAGGCTAAAGGGCAGCTTTTATTCCTTCCTTCCCCACCATATGTGAAAGGACACTGCTGGCCCCACAGGAGGTGATGGTGAGGGGAGGTCTGTGTGCCACCTCAGGCCTGCGCTGTGCCAGGGACCTCTCTGGGGAGAAGGGGCCAGAAGGATACATGTCCTTGGGGTGAAACAGCACCTCACTGGCTTCGGGATCCATCGGGCACCTCACACTTTCTTGACACTATGGGCCCGCAGGTCACTATGTCCTCCTGGTAGAGCCCATGAGAGCCTTACGGAAGAGAGGGTGCCTGCCACTAAGGCCAGTGAGGTGCCAGGAAAGCAGGAGCGGCCTGCAGGTACTGCTCAGGGGACAGAGTCTCTCCTTCAAAGCCAGCACCTGCCTTAGCCTGAGGAAAGCGCCGAGAGGCACAGACTGAACCCCACATCCCCGGAGGGGAGATTTGTTCTGAGTCTCTCACAGAGCATGGATCATCTGCAGGGCTGCTTCACCTCTGGAGAAGTTGTCTTGCAGCTTATTGCTGCGCTCTCACCAACATCACGTGAGGGGCTGGAAGTCTTTCCTGAGGCAGCTGAGCCAGGCTAGGGCCTGCCTTAGGGCAGCAGGGCCTGCCTGATAACCGAGCAGGATCAAACAGGTTACCATTTACCACAGATGTGCCCAGCAGCGCAGCCATGATTTATACAGATAAAATAGGAACAGAAGCACTCCTCTGACTGTGCCTTATGTGCTGACAGAGCCAGGACACTTCAGCGAGGTGAAAGAAGGGCTATGGTGATGTCTTTACCAACCTGACACTGGTGCGAGCAGCAATGCGCCAGCTCCAGCCTCCGATTAGTGCTTCCCCAGCCCAGATGGTGTGGGGGAGAGCAGATGCTCTGTGATCCCTTGAGCTCCTGGACAGGGTCACCTCTTCTGCGTGCTTCTGGGTCTGGGGGAAAAGGTGACCCCAAACTAGGGCCTGTTTTACTGTTGGCAGCAGACCAGCGACTGCTCTCTGGATGTGCTCTGCTGACTCCAGTTTCAAGCAAAGCAGTAATAATTTGCTTAATCTCCGGATGATCAGTCTTATTATGTACACTACTCTCCTCCTCACTACCATGAGCCATGTTTTACACCATGAGGGCCAAAATCCTTTTCTACCCCTTTTCTGTCTGTGTACATACACATCTCACCAACTAAATAGATGTCGATTTTGCAGAGCTAGGAGTGAAGAAGAGGAAAGTGAGAGGAGATAGGCCTTCCATGCATGCCAGTGTACTCCAGCTTGTCTTTCTTGGGCTGGAACTCACAGAACAGTAACTACAAAAGACACCGACAGTGCTCTAATTTCATCCCTAAGTCAAATCACAGAAAGACCTCTTCTTCTGCCATGCCAGAGGATCATTTATCCAAAATGATCTTAGAACCCTCTGATGTTCCATTCCCTGCAACGTCCCCAGGTAACCACTTTTAGTGCTCACTTATCTTTAGTGTTAGAAGATGTTTCCCTATGCCCAAATCCACTTGCAAGAATGACACGTTACCTTTTTGCAATTCACAGGACTTGTGGAGAAGAGTTTAACTCCTTTATTTTTACAGCTTCCAGTAAAATACTGGTCATGTCTGTGTGATCAGCCATCAGAGTGTCTTGGGTACATGGACCCAGGCCACATGACAGGCTGGCTGTCCAGCATGGACAAACATACCCAGACCTCTCTCACTGGCAGCTCCTGCTGCTGCAACAACTCAACAGTGGCAGATACAGAGCAAGTGTTACATAGACCCCCTGGATACATATGTCTTGCTCTATATGTGTTATGAAAAACATCAGAATTCAATTCCATGGAAGACAGTCTGTGTTATGCATTATCCAAAAGTCTACAGATTAATGTCATCCTCTGTGTCTACACAAAAATATGCATCTGTACATATTCCTCAAGACAAAGCTTTTTATCTTCATCGTAGTAGGGCTATTGTGATTTAATAAGGTTTTTTTAATTTTATGAATACTGAATGTAACCCCTTTACAAATCTTGTACATGTGTAGTATGATACCAAAAACTCCAGTGATTTATGCACCCTCATTGTGCAATCATTTTTAAAATAGCTTTTAAATTGAATACAAACACTTTATCCATGTGATGGACGTACATATATTATTGCTATCATCTTTTTTGCTGAAGGCTTGTGGCTAAGAAAAATCGCAGAAAGCTTTAGTAACTAGAAACACGCTTAATAAATGTAAGGTATTGATATTAAAGGAAATAGTTATCCATTCTGTATTTTAACTTAAGGATGTTTATAGAAGCAGTCTGTATTAATTTATATAGATATAGCTTTCAAATATCTGGTTTTGTTACTAAATAATAGAAAATTCTCTTACATAAAAAGGCAGTTACCTGCAAGAAGAGGTTTCTATTAACCTACATAGAAAACAGAAGGTCTAAGGCCATACTCCTGTGATAGATCATCAGCTTCAGTACAGTGCTCCTTGTCTGCTCTCATGTCACCCTGTAGTGGGAGAAGAAAGGCAGTGATATTTTCCTGACCTACTCAAAGGGTGTGTTGAGATGGTGTACTTGTGAGCAGGTCCCTGGAGGACTGTATGAAAGTGTCCCAACAGAAGTACATTGTTTAATGGAAATGGAAAGTTACTGTAAGAGCACGTATGTGTAGGAGCCTTCGCATCCCTTATGCCAAGGAATAATCTGCTCTAAATTAAAAAAAAAAGTATATTAATTGCCTGGAAATTTATGCACCGTTAAAAATTAAAGTTGACCAGCCACTTTCATTTTGTTCCTTATTTTGGCTACCTCTAAACTCAAGAACCCCTAAGCTTCCTTTTAATACTGCAACTCATTGGCCTGTGAAGTATTTAGACTGAATTTTCTGTGAATGTCAGAGGCATATTTTTTCTTGAACCCTGAGTACACATAAACATTTCAGTACCGTGGCTTGAGTTAGCAGTTAGAAGTATGGTTTGAGAAAACCTCTTTAAATACTTAAATACAATGCTGAAATAACTTCTAGAGATCTTTCGAAATTACTTTTCACTTGTGTTTTGATGAAGCTCAGCTAAAAGTTAGGACCCCTGCATAGCCCAATGCCTTTGTTCTGTGTAGGTGAGAGTGCAAAAACATGCAAAGGTTGTCCCCAGGGGCTGAAATCCCTAGAAGTCCTAATGGCCCATATAAGCCCTCCAAAAATGGCTTGAAATGGGTTTGAATAGCACATATGTCTCTTTCTGGCTGATGGTGAAGTAGTACATGTCACTGAAAATCAAATTCAACTATGCAGTTTTGAAGAATTATAAATACCATCAGCAGAAACCCCATTCTAAGCCTGCAGATCTCATTTGCCTATTTAAGGTTCCACTTTCCTTTTTGCCCATGGGTGCATTTTGCTCAGAAAAGGAATTATGGGTAACTAGAAATACTAGCTTCAGAAGTTCAGATTTAAGACCTGAACCCATGCACACAAAGAGTAATACTATTATTTGACAGACAGTATTACAGATTAAATTTTGTGAATACCTGTACTTCCAAGAATGCTTAGTGAAAATTACATGTGTGTGAGTAACACTGAATATCACATCAGGGGAAAACTTACATACAATTTGCAGTGAAGCAAGGTCATACTTGTCAGTGAATCACTCCAATCTAATCACTACTGTCACAGTCTGTACCATTTCAGATAACCTTTCAATATTGTAACCGTCACAAGTGCTGGACTGAAGTATGACTGTTCAGTGCATGGGAAACTGGTGCACAGAAAAACAGGGATATGCGTACACACACGCAAACAATTTCCCATTTAAAATCAATATTGGATCCCCTGTTATTAAATCTGAGTATCAAAATACACTCAAGGCACGTTTCAGTAATGCCAAGCAGCAAAATTGTTCACAGGGTGCAATGAAACCGCTAGAAACATCACTAGTATTGATTAATGCAATATGACTGAGGGCAGAAATTAAGCTGGGGATAGGGGTCTCCATTAAAAATGTTTATTGCTAAGTGCTCATGTATCACTTCAGTTCCTCCGCAGATCTGAAAAAAAACAAACCCATTATAACCTTCTTCAGGGAAAAAGAAAGACATTTAGCTGACATATTCGTCAGAGAAATTTTGCTTTCTTTCTTTACTCCAATCTTATTTAGGGTGCTAAGAGTGCTAATAAAACCTGAGAGAAGTACCAGTTTGGGAAAACAGTTAACTACATGCTTAACACAAAGCAACACTTTTAGCAAAATATATGCTTTTTTAGTCAGCTCTGTTCCGGATTCAGTGCCCTGAATCTCAGACTGGGAAAATCAGATCTGTTATGATATTTGAAGCTGGATACATAAAAACTGTGCTGCTCCACCATCAGTACTCTCCCTACCCAACTAAATTCATTAACTTACCCAGCAGCTCCACCAGGTTGTAATCAATTCAGGAAAACATCCTGTAATGAAAAATAGAGAAAGTATTGATACCATCCACTCACCCTGTCATTCTCCATGCTTGACAGCAACTTCATAGTCTGACTGTCTGGCAGAGTTTTCAGAATTACCCACTTTGTCCTGCATTACACTGGGTATCTACAGCTGCCCTAAGATACCATCTCTTTCACCTGCTGCTCCAGGCTCATCCAAATTGAAAACTCAGATCTGAGCACAAAATTTTATGACTGTTTGTTGTGGTTTAAACCCAACCACAAAGCTCGTTCACTCACTCCCCCACCCTTTTTTTCCTCCCTCTTTCTTTCCTTCCTCCCCCACCCCTGACCCTCCCCACTCCCAGAGGGATGGGGAGGAGAATTGAGAGAATGTAACTCCCACGGGTTGAGATAAAAACAACCCAGTAACTAAGGTATAACACAAATCACTACTGCTGCCACCAATGATAATAATAAGAGAAAATAACAAGAGAATACGATACCATCGCCGAACGAGTTCGAACCCCCCCACCCCGAAGAGAGACCGTGCCCTTCCGGGTAACTCCCAGTTACCTCCCTAGGCATGAGGTGCTGTGGTATGGAATACCTCTTTGGCTAGTTTGGGTCAGGTGTCCTGTCTCTGCTTCCTCCCAGCCTCCCCTCGTCCCCGGCAGAGCATCAGACTCACAAAGTCCTTGGCCAGAATAAACATTACTTAGCAACAATTAAAAACAATCGGTGTTATCAGCTCTCTGCCCAGGCTGGAAGTCAAAACACAGAGCTTGCACCAGCTACTAAGAAGGAGAAATACTGGGAAAGCCAGGACACTGTTAAATATTAGTAGGACTAAGATGGGACTCTACTTCATAAAAAGCAAAATACAGGCAAAATACCCATTGAGCTGTATCTGGTTTGTAACAAAACCTGCCATGTTTGCCTTTGCTTTTCCACCCCTGAGCCAGAGGGAGGGACAAGATCTGGAAAGAATGCTGGTGAACCTTTCTCAGAACCCAGTGAGATCTGGATTTGGTTCTTTATTCCCACAGAGACCTTTGACTCTAAACACGGGGATTAGTTTCTCCTTAGTGATTTCTACTTCCCTTTTGTGTTAAGTTTTGTCTAAGGATTGTTCTAAATTGCATGGAATGGCGTGATGGGCCTGGGAAGAAGGGAATGACATGTAGCTAAATCTACGGAATTATAGTTTCTGAAGAGAAACTTCTGGATAATTATCAGATAATAGAGCTAGTAGGATACTATTGGCACAATACATATGTGAAGAATTTAAGACTATCCAGAAAAACCTCCCTGTGCCCCTGCACTGGTAAGCATTTACTGGTGCGGTGGCACAGTCCCTACTTGCGTCTCACTGATTAAAAACCTTCATTGTGCTGCCACCAAAGGAAACTGTATACAGTTCTGTGTGGATTCCTGTCTCCACCTCTGAAAGGCATATCAAAATCTGCACCACTTTGACCTATACTCATCCCTAACCCAAGAAAAGAAGAGATCAGTTAAACCAGCGCAGGGAAGCTCAGAAACTTGCCAGTACAACAGGTAATCTGCAACTGCTGATTACCTATCCTTATCCAACTCAGATGAAAGGTTTGCCATCTGGTAAGGGTCTTGGCTCACATACAGCAAATGTACTCAGTCCAAAGCCAGTAACATTAACTGCAGTTCCAGTAACATTAACTCACAGTTCTAACATGTGCACACACACAAATCAGGGTGCAACAATATTTTTTTTTAATTATTATTTTTCACATCCCTGAAAACAAAATAATCTCTTCACATGCCTTTATTTGTTACTGTGTTAACTGAGTCAGTACATAAGTACCAGGACACAGTCAGTCCATAGATACTGCCTGATGCTAACTCCTGAGCCCCAGAGTTTGTGGGAAGTATGGCAGAGGGAGGAACAGCTAAAAAGCTGGAAAAACAGCAAAGGAAGCAGAGTATGTGTGAGTGAGTGAGAGCAAGAGAAAAATCCACAGTTGGGCCAGAATTCTGCTTGCCAAAAACAAGCTAAGAGATCTATTTCCAAATGAAATGAGTCAAACCGGGGAAACAAAAATAATAATGCCGTGTGTAACTTAAAGCAGCAGCTGCTATCTGAGAGGAAACACGAGATGAATTAGAAGACACAGAAGATTAGTCTTTTCTAGTCTTCAAATTATTATGTTTGTCAAGCTTTTGGCTCAAAAATGTTTGACCTAATCACATCTGTTTTAACAACCTAAATGAGAGGCCCAGCAGCTGTAGCTGGCAAAAGAATCTCCAAATCTGCAGACACCATTTTACAATATTTGGGCTCTTGTCTGAACAATCTAGGGATAACATGAACTCTACACCCTAAAAGTACCTGTGCTGTGCATAACCACTTACAGACTGATGCTGCAGCCATCTTGCAAACAGGCCTGCTTCTAAATTCAGCTGTTCCTTGGCTTAGCCTCTGGAAATGGAAACCCATTACTCTGCTGAATGCAAATTTATTTCATATTCTTGCAAACAATCAACTAATGCCTCTTTGTCTACACCCAGATAAAAAGGCAAACAATGGGTGCTGAAGAGAAGTGAGTGCTGATGAGTTAGAAGACAGAATACAAAGTCTTGCAAGTAATGTGAAGCCAATCTGGCTGAGACTCCAGCGAACAGAGAAAAGGTGCTTTGCAGAAGGTTAAAATAGCATACAGAAGATTATTTTCTTATTATACAAATATATATGTAACAAGTAAAAAAAGAAAACCCTATTAATATGGTTACATGAAAATGACCTGGCTGGATGATCTAAGCTATTTTTTTTTGTGCCCCTGTAACCTGCTGAGTTTTATTTAGTGAGAATTTCCTGTCTGTCTAATTTTCATTGGCACATCAAGTTTCTTGCAGTGACTGATTCTTTTCAACATCTGCTGCTCAGTTTGACAGTATTAATTTTGGATTTCTCCCCAGATCAGATTAGTTGAATATTGTAGTGAATGCTGGCAAAAGATCGAAGTTTTCCATCTCTCTTTTCTCCTCTCCTTAATGAAAAAATGTTTTCTTGAGATTCATAATCATTGCTATTACTGTATCTGATACTGAAAATCACAGAATAGAGAACTATTACATATACAAATAGAGATAGGTTTTCTTCTCCCACCAAAATTCTCTCCACCTGTCTATAGATTCAGTTTACTATTCATTGCTGCTGTATCCACAATCCTCTAAGCATACATGTTGAAAGTGTTCAGTTTTCAAGTGTGTAAATGCCGAAGCATTATTCTATAAGCAGTACCAAAGTAGGTGGGTTTGGATGGGGCATAAACTTAACACTTGGCATACATGTTATGATGGATTGCATGTTTTGCGTATCCAGAGTCACAGAACACTAAACAGGAACCTACATACCAGTACACGGTCAGCAGGGCTTTTGTTATAGTTATTGTCACAAGTGGGTGCTCTACTCCATTAACAGTATCTTAGACATAGTCCCTACACCAAGGAGCGTACAATCTGTGTCTGAGGAAAGAGTTGAGGTGATATCAGGCAGAGTGAAGGCAGATATTCAGGAAGTAATATTTGTCAGGATGATCCGTGACAGCATCATACACTAAGAACATGATTTTATCATCTAGATGATGGCAATTTAGGTATTTGAGCAGAACAATGAAGCAGCTCTGTGAAATGCTTTTGACCATGTAACATGCATGAAAAGAACAGAAAGAAGCACACTGGGTGCTCATTTGAAAAGAAGAAGAGGTGAACCACCACAAGCCAGCCTGTAGAAGGAAGCAAGAGGTGCTGAGAGTGAATGCAAACTGTTCTGGATGTGTTAATAGAAGGAAGTTAGTCAAGTGGTTCTAAATAAAACAGAGTACTTTCATTTACTTGATGTAAATGAGATCTAAGGCAATTCTTTGCTGCCCAAACTAAACTCCACTGCCTCCATTTGTCCTGTAAGGATACAGTTAAAGCAACAAGCTAGGAAAATAGTGTTGGCACCAACGTACTAGATGGATATGGACAGAGCAAAATCCATTTGCAATGCCTATAAAAAGGATATTTCAGGATGTAAGATGAACAGTCTCTGAATGAGCATTTTAGCTGTGTGTGCAGGATTAATCTAAGATTAAAACAAACAAGCAAACAAAAAGAACCCCAAAACAAACAAAAATTCCCAACCAACATCGCACGATTTATATGTAACGTGACTGTGAAAAGAAAGCATTACAAGACAAGTATGATACTCCAACTGACCTAAGTAATGAACAGGATTGCAGTGTTGTCCCTAGTGATTGAAGAAGGACATGACAGGGAGGTAGCTTGGAGAGAAAGATTAAAAGCTTTCTTTTAGTCCTCTTCAGTTCAAGCTGATGGCCAGACAACCACAAGGCAATGCTAAGAAGACAGACCAATTTTATTTTGAGCAGAATGAGACAGGTCTGGAATACAGAGATAAAGCTGTGAGTTCTCTATGGAGAGATGGCAAATTTAGATTAGGTTCAGAAGGGTGTCATCATTTAACCCCAGCCAGCAACTAAGCACCACCCAGCCACTCGCTCACGCCCCCCAGGTGGGATGGGGAAGAGAATTGGAAGGGTAAAAGTGAGAAAACTCGTGGGTTGAGATAAAGACAGTTTAATATGTAAAGAAAAAGCTGCACACACAAGCAAAGCAAAACAAGGATTTAATTCTCCACTTCTCATTTCAGGCAGGTGTTCAGCCATCTAGAGGAAAGCAGGGCTCCATCATGTGTAATGATTTCTTGGGAAGACAAATGCCATCACTCTGAAAACCCCCCCTTTCCTTCTTCCCAGCTTTCTATACTGAGCATGATTTCCTATGATGTAGAGTATTCCTTGGGTCAGTTGGGGTCAGCTGTCCCATCTGTGTCCCCTCCCAGCTTCTTGTGCACACCCAGCCTGCTTGCTAGTGGGGGGGAGGGGTGGTGTGTGTGAGAAGCAGAAAAAGCCTTGACTCTGTAAGCACTGCTCAACAGTAACTAAAACTTCCCTGTTATCAAATCCGAAACATAGCCCAGTACCATCTACTATGAAGAAAATTAACTCCAGCCCAGCCAAAACCAACACAAAGAGTTAAATAGCTTATGCACAAATATGTTATAAATATCTCCAAGTGATAAGGAGAGGCTCTTTACATTAAGTGTACCATGTCTAAATGCAGACACAATTAATTTACCTCCCTCCCCTCAAATCTAGGACCTACATAATTGCATATGCATTTTATATCTTTAGTGAGAAGCCCTTATTCAAAGCATTGTTGATGCTACCGCATTTTATAAATGGGAAACAAAATACAGCTGCAGCTTGATGTAGGTATCAGGTATCCTGGTGTGAGGTTCTTAAAATAAATCAAGCTGATCTGAAATATTATCTCTTCACAGACTAGAAAACCCTGATTAGCATAGAGGCTGATCTTTGCTCTCACTTGTGATCAAACAAATAATAGATATCCATCAAGCTGTTCTTCCTCCAGGTACTGAAAAAGAATTATTTTGGTTTCTAAATACATGGGAGGTGTTCAGATGCTGTTAGTCAGAGAGATCTGAGAACTATCAGCTGGTTGTGGGAAATTTACTGCCTGCATTTGGGTATTAGCAAGATCTGTCATTTAGCTTTGTAGAAACATATATGCCTTCATGAGGCACTTGAATTTTATAGTCATTCCATTTAAAAATCAGCTGTCCTCACTATTTCAGTTCTAGATCTTTTGATCCTTATGCTTTTATGTACTGGACTGTTCAAAGTTAGTAGAGAGCTGCCAAGTGTACAAATGATGTTTTAGCTTGATTAGCTCTGGCTTACCCTCCTTAGCATGAATTACACATAAGTGCATGCAAATATTATTGATTCACAGTGGCTGATCTATAATATTGCTCTCAAGGTGAATTATTACAAAGAGCAAGGAGAAATAAGTGCTCTGTCTAGGCTGCACCATTAACAGCAAGACTTTGGAAGGCTGATTTTTAAACTACAGTCTCTTTGGATTTGGGGGGTTAACTTCCTCCTCTGGCTAGGCTCAGACAGACTCAGTTCATAGCACTAAAGCTCCCCACTTCTTTATGTAACTTTGCTTGAAACAGGCATTTTGTCTTCATAGTTGGCATTTCACAGTTCTGTACATACTACTGCTAATGTTTAGACTATCTTCATTATGCCACAATCACAGAAGATATCTTTACATTATGATGACACTGAATGGGCATTCCCATAAAAGGATATGTCTGCCTGTATCTTAAAAACTGCCTCTGTTCTACAGCCACTTTCCCAGCCATAACTCATTTGAAAGCATGCATTTTTATCTCATCAAGTACTTCAGGAATTAGCTGGTAAATGTTTTCATGTGTATGAGTTTTAAGTCTGATTCAAAGTAATCCCTAGACAGTAGTTCTTTGCTATCTTTAAACACTGCCGCTGTTCAGTAACCCCTGCTGATCTATCCTGGAACAGGCAAATCAGCTGGCTGTATTTGAAGTCACTTTAAATACATTTCAAAGGCAGAATTTTAAGACAGGTGGGAATGGTAGTGCCTTCTATTAAGTATGCTGATGCTTCTCATTTTAACACCCCATTTTCAAATACTACTTAGCTCTGCCAAACTTAATCATTTAGTCTGAAATTTTATTTGCCAGGTGATCTGTATCATAGAAAAGCCTACAGGAGAATGATTTATTTTATCTCCAGAGCAGGGTCTGGACACAGTGTCAGCCATGAGGACAGAACAAAGCACTGAACAGCTATTCACATTCACTGCTATAGGAGTGGCTGGGGACCAGCAGTAAAAACATTACAGTAAATCAAAATGCATATGCCTGAGGAGGATGTATACAGCATTAAAGCTGGACAGCAACACTGGCTCTGGAAAGCCTGAATGCTGGTTTTGCCTCTGCAATCTGTCCTTGGTAATGGCATTTTTGTTTGCATTTCAGCATAGGAAATAGTCATCTATGCTTGCCTTTTTTAATAGTTTCAGCATCATTTAAAACCTCCCATTTTCTGGCTGAAGAAAGCATTATTGCAGGAGGTATAATACAGCTATGTGTCACAGGGTGAATGTGAAGGGCTTGCAGCAACACCAGTTCATGAGAAACTCTGCCACCTGGAACAATAAATATGGCCATGGCACAAGTTCTTCCTAGCAGGTACCTGAAACACAAAGGATCACATTTCCCTGAACTGGTCATAGCTGACTCCACATTTCTCAGTAAATTGAATGGCCTTTGCTTGCGGCTGTATCTGTGCTGTCATGCAAGGAACAGATTGACTGTGGTTTGCAACTGTTGTATTACTCTCTTAAGTTGACAAGTGCTTTGTCTTAGCCACATGCGCTTTGTTCGCTCTTTCAAAAGTCCTTTAAAATTCCACTGATTAGAGGTGGATGAACTGCAAACAGAGCTTTGCTCTGGTTTTGGTCAGCAAACAGTAGCTCAGGTGCTTCTTTGAGTTCAAGGTACAAGCTAAAAATCTAGTCTGGGAAATTTACAGGACACATTTCTAGTAGAAAGCATTAAATATGTAAATGCTTTATTTTGGGACACAGTGTGATGAGTCATTTTCTTACAAGTGTTCTACCTCTCTATGTTTGGGATCTGGCTCGAACCTTCCTTTGAAAAGTAAAAATGTTAACGATGACTCTGGATGCTTCAGCATAGTTCTCTAAGCTACTGTTTCATTTTAATAACATTAAGCTGTTAATATTTTTAAGTTATTAAATTCATGCAAAGACACATAAATGGCAACACAATTTAAAGCAAATGCAATTTGGGAACATTTTTTTCCTGTTTAAAGTTTAGTTTCAGTTTGAGAGGACTGTTCTAGCTAAGAATCTGTTGAGCTGAACTGTGGATTATTTGAAGAAATATTTCATATTCTGAAATCCTGTGAAAATGGACAAGGAGTTAGTTACCAGGATTTGTTCTTGTGGTGGGTGACAGGAGGGGGGAGTAGTACACCATGTGCCAATGATTATGAACCATTTCTCATGGTTCTCTATCCCACTGCAATCAAGGTTCTGCATCAGAAGTCTGGGCACAGTTAAACAATTGATGTTCTTTTCTGATAGCAGCGGTTTCAAAGATTTCCCTATACCCTGTGTGTGGACAGCACAGTCAGAACCAGTCATTCCTCTGGAACTACAGCACCTTTAGAAAGTGGTCATTGTTATCCTTGTTTATTCACTGGAGTATGGCTTTTGAAAAATCTTTCTATAAGCACCACAGTATATAAGGAAAGTCAGAACATAAAAGACCGACTGTCTCTAAGGAAAATGACGGGATGCCAAAACACTTGTATTGACAAGCTGAGGACCTATTGGGAGGTAGGCAGATCAGGAAACAACCCGCAGTCAAGAAACTCAGGGTTGAAACCCCCTCAAGGAACAGGCGTTTTTGCCATTTGATTTGGACAATGTCTTCCATTCATTCTGTCTGAAGGGAGCTGGATTGTCACAGTAAGAAATGCTTTACTATAATAATGAAGTTTCATACCAATTCTGTTTTCATTATAAAACATTTGTAAAGGGAAACCAGAAACACTATTTAATTTTCATCTGTGAAAGACTAAAAATCTCTGGGGTAAAATTCCCTCATTCTCAGTAGAATTACACCTATTTACACCTGGCTGAAATTTTGTCCCTAACATCCTTTTCATGTCTTACTTATTGAAGCAAGCAAGTGTGAACACTCATTTTCAGCAGGGATCAGTCAGCTGTGTCAAAAGCAGGAACAAAATTACTTCATTTTTGTCATTAGACACAAGGCAAAACCATTTGGGATTTTAATAAAGGCTACTTTTCTGAGAGTTGATCAGTGTTTCCATTTTCTGATTTGTCTGCAGACAGCACAAAAATGTAATATGAGAGAAGTGTAAGTGCTTCTCATGGTATTTTCTGAATAACTAAAATCACAGAGTCTTAGAAATCTTTTGTTTTTGTGAGATTGTCATCATCAAGAAGTCTAGATAGATCAGATAAGCTTCCTGACTTCGGGGTACTTAGCCAGACTGATGAAATGGATTTGCAGGTAGCCCCTTTGCAGACTACAAGCACTTTAGTATTTCTCTGCTTGCTCATGCATTGATTTTTGCACTTCTTGAGTATATAAAATGTAAGCTTTCAGTACAGGCTTGTGCTAAATTGCCACGGTTTCATGAGAGAATAACAAAAGTGAAAGATTTGGCAGTAAGCCTCACAGAAAACTGTTCCCACAGCTCGAGCAATATCATGAGTTGTGAGGACTATTTTAAAGTCATTAACGCAGAATTCAGTGTGCTGTCTAATATACTGTGGTCTGCATGTGATGGAGATGACTACCTCAAAGGTTGTAGAGTGTAATATAAAGATATACTGTTGAATATTTTCAAGACCATCACTAAGGGAGCTATGAATATTTGCAGTCTTCTTGTCTTCTTCAGACTACATTGTTGTTTTTTTTTTAAATATACTTTTACTAAGTATCTGAGGCTATGTTCATTTTGTAATAACAAGTACCTATAAAACAAAGGACTGAGTATGCTGCACATAAATCTTACCCAAAAGCTGTTAAAATAATTGTGCTATGATACCCATCCAGGAGAAAAACCTGGAAATTACCAACTGACAGGAGGGACTTTTAGGCAAGCAGCCTCCACAAAAGAGCAGGCCCACAAAGACCTGAACATTTCTCAGTTTGTTTCCATTTTCTCCCTTTTCCTGAATTAGTAAAGCTAAATATCTTCTGGAGAAATTGCATATTCTAGACAGTAAATGGGATAACCATGCTTTTGCTTAAAACTGATTAAAAATGAATAAAATTTATAATCAATGAGACCATTGATACCATCCCTATGCTTTACACCACTTCAAAAAATTTCCAGCAAATATAAGAACAGAATATTGGGGCCACATTATCATCTTTCACAGAAAACCTCCCCTGGGAAGCGAATCTGTAGTATTTTCACTGTTTGTCTCCTATCGTCTCTGATCCCCATATTAGCACATCTCAAGGAAATGGTGTAAGACTGCCGCATCTGCATAGACAGAAGACCAGCTCCATGACATGGTGCCCTGGGTTCAGCAGTAGCAGTTATTTTTCTCCTTCTTAGTAGCTGGTGCAGTGCTGTGTTTTGACTTTAGGCCTGGGAACAGTGTTGATAATGCCGATGCTTTTAGTTGCTGCTCAAATGTTTGGTCTGGCCAAGGACTTTCTGAGCCTCATGCTCTGCCAGGGAGGAGGGGAAGCTGGGAGGAAGCAGAGACAGAACACCTGACCCGAGCTAGCCAAAGAGGTATTCCATACCACAGCATGTCATGCCCAGGATGTAAGGGAGAGTTACCCGGAAGGGAAGGACTGCAGGGTTGGACGAGGTATCGGTCGGTGCTTGGCTGGGGGGAGTGGGGCGAGTTATTGGTCGGCTGGTGTTGAGGTGTTGTATTCTTTCCTGTTGTTATTTCTATTATCATTATTATTATTGGTGGTAGCAGTAGTGATTTGTGTTATACCTTAGTTACTAAACTGTTCTTATCTCAACCTGTGGGAGTTGCATTCTTTTCGATTCTCCTCTCCATCCCTCCAGGAGTAGGGGGAGGTCAAGAAGTGGGGGGAGTGAGAGAGTGACTGTGTGATTTATGGATGACTTTTGTTTAAACCACAACACATGGCCTCTGTCTACCATAAATGCACAAAATCAATGGGGAAAACATAGCTGCTTCGACATCTTCAAGCATCTTCTGAGGACTTTTACTACTTGAGTAGGCTGACATATTCATTGTCATGTTGCTAGTGTTCATGTTGTTAGTTCAGCTTGTTTAGCATTCAAGAAATACTGAAATGGTAGGACAAATTTTGCTCAAAACTTTAAAACATGGCCTGGTATTAGCTGCGCTATTTTTGTCAAACATGTACAGACATTCTCTTTGACTGCTACTTTTTCAAAATCACCATAATTTTCAGCAGTTGCAAAGTAATTAATCCTGCTAGCAATCCCTAACCCTCATTTTCACAGACAATTATTGGACACGAGGTCAGCTAGTCCCTACTATCATAGCTGGAGAAATCCATTGTTCCCAATCTGCAGCTTACATGGCCAAATGTTTCATGCTAAATTTATCACTGTTGATTACTTGCACAAACGCTCTGGGTAGCCTTTTGGGGATATTTCTGGACTCTTGCTGGTGTATTACTTGACAGCCTTATCACACAATAAAACAAAGTTATGATTATACTATGGATAAGCCACTCCCCTTCCAAGCGGGAAAAGAAAATAGGGATACAAGACACGGAAAGCTGCAGAAAAAACTGCAAGTGTGTTTCAAGACTCCAGGTCTAATATTTGGTTAGACAATGCTAAAGGCAAAACCAACATCTTTTCCCTATTGTAATTGCTATACAGAGTAAGCAGCTCTATTCTCATGTTGACACTCTTATATCCATTTTTCACTGCTGGATAAGATTCTTTGTTGTGCTGATATCCAGTATCCATCCTTCTACTACTTTTAAAATAGGGAGTACTGGAAAGGTGGAGAGTATCTTCAGAGCTTTCTACTGAATTCTGGTGTCCAGCCAGTGGAAATTGTGTGCCTCAATCTCTCTATCTGAATTCTCCTAGTCTGTTTTTACTTTTTATATGTAGTGGTTTTTTCTGCATGTGCTGTGCATTTTAACAAGTTGTAGTCATTAAGAGAAAATTAAGGCAAATCAGTGCCAAATCAGACAACAGAATCCCAAGTCCTAAATACTATTAAAGTTCAGCTACTAAGGCATTTAACAAAAAAGACAACTTTACATTCCCTAGCTACCATCACCCATCCTGTTGTTCTGACACACCACAGGACAAAAGCCATGGACTATCAAGATTCAACTAGATCTTGTTGCATTAATTTTCAAATTGGTAAAAAAAATAAAATCTTTAAGGACACTCCTAGTTCTGCCAATCGATACTGTAGTGTGAGAGTTTAATATTTTAATAGATGATGGGACATGCTCACATCTGAAAAGTAAATGACACTAACTCTGGGATTAAGTCATCAACAAGACAGAGGTAATCATATACATGTAGCATTATGCTAGTTTTATTACCCTGAATCTTTTAAGCCTGCACATATTCAACAATGAAGTAATGTAAAATGGAAAATCCAATTAGTCCACGCATATGCTTCTTGAATGTCAGTACCCCAGCTCTGCATGTAGATGAACTGAACAATAAATTGATAGCTTATAAAAGAACTGTTGTCTACAGCTTTGTAGTTTTGCATTAAGATTTTGCAAAAAGATGAATTTCTTTTGTTCACAAGTGACAAAAATATTAGATGTTAAAAAACATTTTTCATATAAAACTTCAGCAAACGCATCTCATTTAGAAACAACTTTAGACAGTGAGAAAGCTTTAGGAAGGCTAGAAGAAGAATGCGATTACCAAGTAGAGCAACTAGAAAAAATAAGAGGAAAATAACTGCATAATGAAAATCAAATATATCTGTTGGATCTATATACATTGACACTTTATATATTTGGGTTCAAATTTTGTGAGGCATACAGAAAACATCCCATAATTTGATGGCACACTAATATCTTTGTAAGGTGTCTGACAGTGTGGGTGCATCTTAAAAGGCTTTTTTCCAGTCTGTAATGAGCAAACTGCAAAATCAGGAGTTGCATAAATATAAACTGGTCTGTAGGCTCACAGCATCTCAATGCAAAGACGTACACTAAATTTCACGAGAAGCTTTACGTTCAACCTTCATGACTGTCAGGGAGAACAGTCTAAGCTCTTTCAGCTTTTGTTCTGCTAGCCCAAAGAAGCTGTTGGCTTTCTTTTATAAGGCAGGCTTCTACTATCCTGTAGCCATTCTTTACACCAGATTTGTTTTCCTGCGTAAGGTTAGCAGAGAACTGTATACACACAGTATTTAAGGTCTAATAACATCAATACTTCCTCACACATGTGAGAATACCTTAAGCAATACTGCTAAAAATAAAAGCCAAAAAATGCCTATATGATAAACTTAAGTCCCATAGCCTGTCAATGGTGCACACTCTAGTTTCTTCACAATAAACACTCGCAAAAAACTTCTCTGAACAGATTGTGTCCAAATGAGATGCTCAAAAGTACAATATTCCCCATTTCTTGATTTCTTCATTCCCCATGATCAGTTATAGAGCCTTAACAAGAAATGGGAAATATTCCCTGTATTCCTTTACTACTCATATGAAATATGTTGGTCTATAACCTCATACCAACAGGCAGAAAGATACAAGATTTATCACTGGTCTTTTACAGAACATAGGAAAATAAATACAAGAATTAAACCATTTCTGTTGTGTTGACTGTAAAGGTCAATGCCAGTACTACTTATAATTTTAACTTACCATACCACTCTCTTTTAAATTTAGGCAAGTCAAATATATTGCTTATGATTTTATCAGTGATTCAGAAAGATTATGCTTCTGAAAAAGCCAGACACTTCCAGTACAGATTTTTTCATCAGGTTCTTTATTTGATTTGAAAACCTTTAAAGTGCTTTAAGTGTGTGAAATTCAAATGCAATATAATGAACTTATGAACTATGGGCTATGAACTTATTTCATAAAAAGGAACCTCACTTTTTATAAGATATAAACCCTTCTTTATTTTCTTCATAGAAGTTAAAATGACAGATATAATGTCCAATTTTCCCCTACCTTGCAGTTTTTACATACATTTAGGATCTACTTATAACAAAGCACACAAAATCTGACTCCAGAGCAGCTCTTCCCACAGTTCCTAATGTCTGTTTAAATTTGGGTCAAAGTTTTAGTGGCCTATATGTACTAAACAACCAGGCAATGCAACCTACAGTCCAGTTGTCCAGTCCTTCTAACTTTCATGAACATAGTCATTGCTATGATTAAGCAATGGTTGAATAATCTGGCCCCAAAAGTCTTAAACAGTAAGCAAATGTAAAAAAAAATGAAAACAAAGTAAAAGTAAATGAAGTTAATGTAAGGCTTAAACATGCAATATCCCATGCACGTTCCCCAAACTTGACTGTCTCACCAGAAAAGGTTCTAATGTGTGTTTAGTTTAGAAATAGAAAACCAGCAGATAATATGGGAAATATCTGCATATACAAATATTCATCAGCTGTATTTCAAGAAACCACATATGTCAGAAGACATTCAAAATAGTAGAAAATCTGGTACACTTTGTACAAGGGAAGAGGAAATCTGTAGCAACAGGCCTGGGAATAAAATAACAGCATCAAGGAACATCAAGCATTCCTTATTCAGCTGATGAAGAACTCCTGACACTGTACCAAAACAGATGTAGAGCTCACCAACCAAATGTTGCAAAAATTAAGATAAACTCAGACATCAGCTTTCCTCTGGAAGCTGTTTTAAGTGTATTACCATAGGTTTCAGCAAATGTGCTTACATGTAAAATAGACAAAGACTTCTCTCATTAGGCATAGATAAGATAAACTGGCCTGGGTTTCTCCAGAACCATTTTATGTTTTAACTTATGGTTTCTGAAGGGAAATAATTTTTTTTTTTTTGGGGGGGGGGGGGTGCTGTTGTGTCATCTGGAGATATCAGTGAGCCAACCAACACACAGGGGATCCAGTTAACATCTCCAGCAGGTTCCTAGGGAACAAGATCATTTTTCTGTGCATGTAGAATCATAGAACAGTTAGGGTTGGAAAGGACCTTAAGATCATCTAGTTCCAACCCCCCTGCCATGCAGGGATACCTCACACTAAACCATCCCACACAAGGCTTCATCCAACCTGGCCTTGAACACTGCCAGGGATGGAGCATTCACAACTTCCCTGGGAAACCCATTCCAGTGCCTCACCACCCTTACAGTAAAGAACTTCCTCCTTATAGCCTATCTAAACTTCCGCTGTTTAAGATTGAAACCGTTACTACTTGTCCTATCACTACAGTCCCTAATGAAGAGTCCCTCCTCAGCATCCCTATAGCCCCCCTTCAGATACTGGAAGGCTGCTATGAGGTCTCCACGCAGCCTTCTCTTCTCCAGGCTGAACAGCCCCAACTTCCTCAGCCTGTCTTCATACAGGAGGTGCTCCAGTCCCCTGATCATCCTTGTGGCCCTCCTCTGGACTTGTTCCAACAGTTCCATGTCCTTTTTATGTTGAGGACACCAGAACTGCACACAATACTCCAGGTGAGGACTCACAAGAGCAGAGTAGAGGGGCAGGATCACCTTCTTCAACCTGCTGGTCACGCTCCTTTTGACGCAGCCCAGGATACGGTTGGCTTTCTGGGCTGTGAGTGCACACTGCCTGCTCATGTTAAGTTTCTCATGGAGCGCACACTGCAGGCTCACATTAAGTTTCTCATGTACACAAACGTAAGTCCAACAAACCTAGAAGAACCATGTTGCATCCAGTATGCACACATTATCTGGCCTGAAAATCTGAGAAAATCATTGGATTCCCTGTAAAAAATCAATTTGTCTAGATATCATCCACTGAACTTTCTTGAATATATTTAATAGGTAGTGTGGTATTTATAGTCACCACGTCTCAGATAATGAGGAATACTGACATCAGTACTTTCAAACTTGCTTTTAATTTATTCTCAAAACAAGAGAAAATCAGTGAGGAGCCAAAAGAGATGTCTAAATCAACAGCAGGAGGGCTCCTGGCTGAGTTTGGCTGCACCAGTGTACTGTTTCCACAGGAACTAAGATGGGGAATGAAAGAGCACCACAGGACAGAGACACTTTCATTCAGGTTCATTCTTACTGAAATTAAAGTGAAGTGCAATTAAAGCTTGGAGCTTCTCCAAGGAACTCTAAATAATAATACATCTTCTTCCTTTTATTCAGATGTTTAAATAGCTTTCAAAGAAAACCTGATAAATGTTTTAAATGCTAGTTTTGGATTTAAAGCCCAAGAGAAATAGCAATATTCCTCTTTAACTTAAATCCTGTAAAACCAAGGCAAATACGTGCTTGTCATTAAACAAGACTCAGTTTATCCTAGATTAAAACTATATAACTTCAGGCACTAAATAGTGAAGGCTATATTAGAAAAATATTTTCACCTTATTCTTCTTCTGTAGTCAACGAAGAAGGGGCCTTGCAACCAGCCTGAGACCTGCCTACTTTTTAGAAGGGTCTGGCTCTCACCACCAAATACTGAGGTCCTATTTCCAACCCACAGTAAAATGTGACATTAGAACTAAGCTAATCTACTTTCACAACTGTCCTTTTCACAACCGCTCCAGTACTTGTCTGGCTGCACACGCTGGTTCAGGTAGCTAAACCCTTAGAAAATGAATCCTGCCCATACACATGCAGTACATGCTGCAGTCACATTGTAGACAACCCACTTGCAGGGAATATAGAGCATTCACTTCCACGGTTTAGAGGAAGCTCTGTGTACTATTTTCATTTGGACTTCTTAGCACTATCACTATTATGACCCACTGCTCCACATGTATTTTTGGCAACCTGCTCTCTATAGTGGTGTGATAACATGGTAAGGTCTCAGCTAGATTTTAAGGAACTCTGAGAATCAGTAAGTTTTTAAATAATAACTGCATAAATCATTTTAGTCTTTTAAAAGACAGTACCCAGCTTCTCAGGCTTCTTGATCTGTTCTGAAAATCATATCTATGTGTTAGCAAAAGATATTACTCTAATGACATTAATGTGGCAGCAGTGGGAGACACCCAATTATAATGTTTAATACAGCCTGCTTCACCTCTTGCTGTGTATGGCTAATGAACAAGGACAGGAACTTTCGGAGAAAGAGAGTAGAAGATT
Organism: Lathamus discolor; assembly: GCF_037157495.1. Taxonomy (NCBI): domain Eukaryota; kingdom Metazoa; phylum Chordata; class Aves; order Psittaciformes; family Psittacidae; genus Lathamus; species Lathamus discolor. The sequence goes on from NC_088891.1 coordinate 12,540,047, forward strand.
ACAGTTTTCTGAATGTGGCTCTCAGCAATTGTGGTCATCTGTGAAATTACTTTTTCTGTAAGCAGAATATTCTCCCTTTGGATATTTAACAGAAGAGCAATGGAAAATGGAAAATGCTTCCTTTGTGAATCAGGATAGCAGTATTTAAAATGAAATCATTAATAAAGGATCAATGACATATAGAGGCCCAACCTCATTCCAGAAAGCATGAATACTTTATTGACTGTTAGATTTTTAAAAGAATCCTGGCTGTGCTTGGCACATTATTCACAAAACCTTTGGCTCCGTAATTTGGATGATTGCTGTACAGAAATTGGAGAACAAATTCGAATGGTTTCAGGGTGTAATATAATGCAGGCAGAGACTTTTTCCTCCAAGTTACCTGCTCAGAGCTACTCGGGTTAGCTTTGGCTGAAAATTGTTACTCTGTTAAGTGACCTGTGGATGGAGTCTTTGTCAATCCATCTTGGGTCTCAGCAGATAAAAGTCTGCAGCAGAACATAACTGTACTAGTAAAGAACCCTCTACAGCCTCCTGTTTACACTACTAACAGAGGGCTGAGATCAGCCAAGAGCTGGCACTGCTGCTGAGCCATTTAATACAATTCACTAATTTCTGATGGTTTTCAGGGAAGTGGGGGAAGAAAATAATAAATCATTCTGCAATATTTTTGATACATTAAGCAGGCCAGCAGACCACTGAGCTGTCTAGAAAATCTACCCTTCTTATTACTTGCAGGTGCTTTAATATTCTGCATTTAGTACTTAATATGACACTTTTTCACACATTGGTTAAAGAGGGATTGGGTTTTACATTTTCAACCTCATCAGCTGGGATTTTTTGCTAATGGGATATTTGCTAACAGAAGAAAAAACAGTAGCCTTTAAAAAGAAATCAACTGGTGTGGAGCCACACACAAATTAACAGACCATATACTGACCTTATTTCACCCCATTGTAAAAACAGGAATAAAGGTAAATGCACAGTACTCCTGCAATTTGCTGGTAAGTAATGCTCCATTCTTGCCATAACCACTTACACTGTTTTCAGGTCCTGTTGGCTACAGTGGAAGCCAGTTGAGGCTGGAACTAAAGACATATGCAGCATCTTTCTGGCATGGGGGCTGTAATCCAATAAAATAAGAGCTTTTTTTCCCATTGCCATATGTGCCCGTTTTCTTTCCTAAACAGGCCATCCATCCCATTAGTCAAATGGTGTTAACAATTTTCTTGACAACAAAAAAGGGATTGCACATCAATCAAAAAGAAGCTCTAATGTTCCAACTACTATCTCAGTTGAATGTCTTTTTTCTGAACTTTATTTTAGCTGATGTAAATCTGTCAAAAATACCCATATATTCAAAATGACATGACTGATGGATGGACCTACACTATTGCTGCTATAGTTCCAGCAAATTTAACCTGGACAAAAATAATTACACACAAGTAGAAGTGATTCTCCTCTGGCAATGCAGAATTGCTCTGTGGTCAGCCACCTCACCACAGCACAGCTATTCTACATAAGCCATTTTCAAAGCTTTACAAATTAAACTTAAAGGAAGCTTACAGTATAATTACTAGAGAGAAAGAGGACAAAGGGAGGGAGGAAGGAATCTTTCTAAATGCCTGTAAACTCCTTAGGGGGCTAATCTTCAGAGAAGGGAGGCATCAGAAATCAAATTTGATGAGTAATTTTCTCAGCCCAGATAGCATTGAGATATCATTTGACACAGATATCCAGTTTAACCCCCACTTATGTTTAATAGTTGGATAATCACAGGTCACAAGTTTAGTTTTAGTAACAACCACAGCAGACACCTTATTAAAAGATTTTGCAAGCTACAGGGGTGTCATTTGTCATTATAGTGACTTTCTGGTTTAAATATTGCATCAATTTGTTTCTTCTATTTTATTTTTTTTCCCTTTCCCCAACTAATTAAGTTAAATATATCTCAGTATTCTGTTTTCAGTCTGATTCTCTAGTACTACACGGATACTCTCATGTTTTCTGGCCTGAGCCAGTCTTCTAACACATACAGATACAAGCTTACTGGGCTTCTAAGGATTACCAGGAGTAGTATCGTTTTCAGGGCAACTGAAGAATTGCTCAGATTCATTCTGTTTTCTCAGGCTTTCTGCAATCAAGGCAAATTCTCTGGCAAATGTCCTGACTGCTAAGTAGAATGTGGGGTGAGAAAAACCCACCTACTCACAACTGGCCACACTGTTTAGTACACATATTGCATCACTAGCTCTGACAAAAGAAGAGGCATTGCCCTAAAATGAGGCTGATACACAGACCTTTCCTAAAGCAGACATCAAACGCAAAATATAGAATCCACTTGGCTTTTTTTTTTTTTTTTTTTTTTTTTTGCATCCTCCATAGTTTTGCTGTCCTGATAAAGAGTTATCTGAGGCAAAGGGTCTTTCTTGAACCTGTACATCAAAGTCACAGGTGCTGTGCAGGTGCTTGGCAGACCCTATACAGCATGGAATTTTGCTTATGCCAAAATTGTGCAGTTTGACCAGAAGCAGCAGTGGTCAATAAGGGCATAGCAACAAAGAGGCCAATGATATTCAAGATAAGAAATGAGGTTTTAGTTAAATAACTGAGTTTCTGTGCAGCTATATTTTCTGGGTAACAGTGCACTGCTATTGGTAAAACAAAATGGCAGATGTATATGTTTGTTATCATTGTACCAGCAGTTACTAGGCATTATTGGAGTGGAAAAATTAGAAAGCTACTACACATACTCAAAAAATAAACACCTCTTCTCTTTTGAAAATCCTCATCAAACTCAGCATCACTCCTGTACCATATTTTTATTTTTTCTCAGTCTGAAGCTGTCTGAGAGCACAGGCAACTGGTTAAATTTAACTTTAATTTTAAACAGAATAACATTAGTGTTTTCCAGCTGTTTGTTCTCTTTAGAAGAAAAGCACTGTGGGTGGATGCTGCATCAGGAAGGGAGTGAAGTGGGCTGTTCCACACCAAGAACCAATGTGTGGGAAGCTCTCGTATAATATCAACAGCATTTTACCATTTTCTGGCATCCAAGCTTTTGGTAAGTGATTGTTTAAGTAACTGTTAAAATTAATGCATGACAATATTTCAGAAGTTAATGGTGAGTGCAGAGTACTAGAGGGCTTTTTAATTTTTATTGCTGCTTTGCAAATATTCTTTCCAAAGACCTGACACTCAAAAAAAGAAACTAATTATAAAATAGAACGTTTTCCAGTACCTTCTCTGATCACAAAACAAATAATAAGGTGGCTGGCTCCCTGATGCAGAAAGGCTAGAAAATTAAATCGACTGTGTTGAGGACTCTACCCTTCCACACAATTGTATAGGTGCGGTGAAAGGCTGGTACCTGGAAATGACATAGAATCATAGAATAGTTAGGGCTGGGAAGGACCTCAAGATCATCTAGTTCCAATCCCCCTGCCATAGGCAGGGACACCTCACACTAAACCATCCCACACAAGGCTTCATCCAACCTGGCCTTGAACACTGCCAGGGATGAAGCACTCACAACCTCCCTGGGCAACCCATTCCAGTGCCTCACCACCCTAACAGGAAAGAGTTTCCTCCTTATATCCAATCTAAACTTCCCTTGTTTAAGTTTTAACCCATTACCCCTTGTCCTGTCACTACAGTCCCTGACGAAGAGTCCCTCCCCAGCATCCCTATAGGCCCCCTTCAGATACTGGAAGGCTGCTATGAGGTCTCCAATACATTATTACCTTCTTTTGTTTCTATGAACATTAATGCAGATCTTGTGGTTCTAAAGATCTGAGATCTAAAGATCTTGTAATTCTTTTATCCTTTCAGGACAGTTCACAGGGATCCTCTGTGGATGTGCATGATCTGCTGAATAAAAAAAAAAATCTCCCCTCTCAAGGAATCTTCACAGAGTAAGGTTGAAGAGCCTATTCTTGCACTTGGTTTTATTTATAGTAAGGTATCCTAGTTGGGAATGAGCCTAGCACCTTCATGCTCACATCATGCTTATTTTACTCGCTATCAGAGCTAAAGTTTGTTATTTCTGTGGTGGAAACAAGCAACTGAAGGACAGCTATTACCTTATAAAAGGAGTACATCTGAATGACACAGATATTATACCAAATTTAAAAGCAAGATCAGCAAAGCAGTTTGGCAAGGCTGTCTCCTAACAGTTCATTTCAAACTCGTAATTCAGATAGTAATGATCTGAGATCAGTAGCTTTTTGTTTTCCACAGTCCTGAAACTGATTTTACAAAACCAAATCACTAAAAGATTCCTTTGTTTCTGTTCAATGTCCTTCTGCCACACGATCTCTCAAGGAGATAAATTAGAAAACAGAACTTTTGGCAGTTCTTATTAAACAAGTCTGACAAATACATATAAGCAAGTAACATTCAGAGAGCTTTAAGACTGATTCTAGGAAACGAGCTGCAGTGCTTGCAGGCTAAAAAGATACTAGATGTGCATGTGCTGCAGGCATGAATGCATGCCTGAGCAACCAGAGGGCAGATACAGTGACAATAACCATCTATACTCAGCAGATTTAGAAACACTTTGGCTACTACAGGAGTTGCAAGGTGCCAAGAGAGCAGACTTTGTTCAAGTGGCGAGTCATGAAGGTGTGCCAGTTTTCGCTGCATACTGTTGAAAACACAGGGCATAACAACATGGATGCAAAGTTATCTAACAGAGAACATGTAATCACCAAATTGCAATGATTTCAAGTTCTACATCTGAAACACAACTTTCAGAATTTGTTCTTTATTGGTTAAGGAGATGACTCACGGCAACCAGGACAAAATGAATGCTCTGGATACTTGAAAAAAATAGCATTCACTTAAAATGTCTTTTTGCCATATATTCATGGCCTTCCATTCAAAATTTGTTCATGGTTGCCATTTAAACATTACCTATAGATAGCACTTAAAATGTTTTACCACTACAATCTGTCAAATTTAGATTAGGATCTTATTTCTACTACAGCCTTTAGCACTTATCCAGGAAAATATATTATTCTCAACCCTCAGAAAGGACTTGTGAATGTTTCATTTTGTTCTCCATCTGGCCACAGAGAAGCCAAAAGAACTAAGCCAATTGCTCCTACTACTCTTCCTGTTCCTTTAGCCTAAGTATACAGACACTGTAAAATTGCTGTAGTACAAATGCATGAAAACGAAGTCAACTAACTGAAACATCTATTTCACAACTCTTGGTCAAATTAAATGAAGGTTATGTCCATACACAGATAATATGTGCCAATCTGGGCCTTTAGGCAGAGACTGAAAACAATCCCTTAGCTGCATGCGTGTGTGTTTTACGCTAATCTCTGTTTTCAGGCAAAAAGTGTATCTTGAGTAATTGGTTTGCTCATAAAAATCCATAGATGTGTACTTGCTAGTTAATTTGAATGCTCTTATTTTTGTTGCCTGTAACATTCTACTAGAGAACAGTACAGCCATAGAATGGCTTCTCTACACAAATCCAAATTTGTGGACAATGGTGAGGGGAAGGTAAAAGCCTTGAAAAACTGTGGGGTTTTTTCCCCCCACTGGCAGCTAGTTACTGATCCCATCAAGGAGCAGATATAGCAGAGAGTAGTTGTGCAAAAGCTGACTAATCTGGCAGTAAACTCCTCAGCTCTGCTCTGGAGTAGTGTGTCTAACAGCTAAGCAGTTGTCTATTGGTGCAGGTTCAGTTTTGTACTTGAGATTGAATGACAACTACCTTTTTTCTCTATTTTTTTTTAACAGAGAGAAACTTTAATTATGAAAGCTTGAAACCTCTCACCAGATTGGGAATGGACATGAAGAGACCTCTAGTATCCTTACCCAGGCATTTAAGAACAAAATAACAAATTTGTCCTGCAAAGTTTCTGTCTTCATAAGCTTTCCAAAAAGAGGCTTCACTTTACCTCCGCTGAAAGGAGAAGGTGTCTGTAATTGCTTCTTCACATTTTTTATCTGCACACTGGAAAGACCAGGTGTCTTTTCCAAACCAATTTTTCAGGTTTGGAACGAGAGTAGCTGTACATTTATTTAATAAACAAACCACCTCCTTTTTCAAGCACTTAGAATAAAACCATTAGCATACCTGCTTAAATCTAGTTAATTTCAAAGAATTTCCAACATATGCAGAAATCAACAGCAATCTCTGCTGCACTAATCATCTGATTTCTTGGAAGATGTCCTGCCTTGGAATACATCTCCTTTGGCATTCTCCGAGTGCGCTGTACTTTCTTGTGTCTCTAAAGAGAGTAGTTCAGAGATGATGAAACGCAGTTCTTATTTCTACACAGCAAAATCTTTACACTTTCCACTACTGTACAGCAGTTCCTGCAAGAATAATTCCAAAAACCTTTGGGATTATTTTCCCCTCTACACTTCATGAATGTATGAGTCCCATACTTATGCTGGTGGCCAAATGGCCACTGATTCCTACTAAAACAGAATATAAATTAAGATATGTACAAATTAATGGGTTTGGTAGCAAATCTGACTCACAAAAAGGAGAACACCCTGTCCTGTTGTGCTGAGGAACATGCATCCAATTTCTCCACCTATTTAGTTAACATTCTATTCCCTGCTGGGTTTATGCTATATGCATATAGGGTTCCAACTCTTGTTGCCTTTCTGCATCAGTATCTGTTGCCTTTGCAGCACAAAGAGACTGAAGAGATTAGCACATAGTGTATCAAATGCCAATGTGAAATGAAGTAAAAGGCTTACTTGCTGAATAGACAAAATTAGAATGTGTCATGGGTGGCCAAAGCTCAGGGACCAAAATGGCTTCCGATTTAACTTAACTTAGAAGGGTTATAAAGAGCTATGCACTGACCATATTGCTTTAATTAGGGTCTCCTTAAGGTTAATGCAGACATATCCACACTACATTACTTCATCAAATTCCTTCTAGCTGCTTGCTATTTTGGAATACAGTAGGTACTACATGTAAGAACAGTAACAGTGAACTGGACACGTGGCATCTGCTTTCCTGAAGCCAGTCCTGGATCCTGACCACTAATTTAAAATGTGTCTTTATTATTACATAAGATGCTGATACTTGTTTACTATCTTATTATCCCAGCAGTTAGAAAACAAGATGTCACATAAATAATGAATGCTTCCCAAAATGTCATAATTAAAATCTTCTAGTACTTCTCAATGCACTCCTCTGGCTGCTGATGCAAGCATCTGCAGGTCAAATAGTTGTCAGAAAATAGCTAATTATATCCTTTCCCAAGAGGAAGAAAAATCTTTAAATTTAATTAAAGGACCTTAACTCCAGTCCTGAACATTAGGGCTTCTTCCCATTGGATTTTCTTCTGTGTGACTTACAGTGATAGTCTTAACATTCACGTTAGCAGTAGCTCCCATCTGTGGGTCTGCTTTTTGCTCAGCATTGGTTAAAGGATAATTTGATGAAATTAGTCTCTTTCACACCACCACATCTTGATATTTCACTTCCACAAAAATAGCTAATAAACAATCTGAACTTTAAAGTTCATTTCTGCAACTTGTGCCAGTATGTCTCACACTCCAGGTAGCAAGAGTCTCACTCACAACATTTGGTTTGACATATTAATCAACATAGTGGCAAAGGTCCCAGGAAAATCATGAAAGAGGAGTAGAAGTGTTAAGCAAAATGCTCAGCTAGAGCTGATGTGGGCACGTAATGTAGGCTGGCCTAAATAGGTTATGAAACAAAGAGACTCTCCCTACTGCTTTACGTCTTTTTAAGAGAAAGAAAAAACACAAATCATCTTAGTATTTCCACAAAGTTGGAATAAACAATCCTGTAAATCCATAGAGGTTTTGCTTTGGTGTAATCATGTACTTAGTTATTAAAAGTATATTTAGCATTACTGATTCTTTGCTGAGAATACAGATTTATGCAGAAAATCTGAGTATCAGCAAAAACGAAGTATCTAGATGGTTCTGTTATAACCACACTTCCTGTAATACCCAGATTATGAAATCTAAAAGGAAATAATATTCCTGCAGTTCACTATAATGACATCAAAGTAGTCATATTATTACTACAGAGCAGTTTCACCAAGTGTTCTTAACTACCAACTTTATCTTTCTCATGTCTGTTAGAGGTAGATTGCCACAAGTTCTTTTATGTTGTTCAAAATTGATAAGTAGCATTATATAGTTGATATTAATACTACAAATGCAATTTTGTCCTATCATCCCTTTTGCTCTTCAAACCTATACCGACCCAGACTAAAGCAGATACTTTCGAAGCAGAGATAATAGACTGTTTCCATTCAAATCTCATTATGGAAAAGAATATCCTCATGAAAACTCTGTTTTATAAGAAATTTCCCAATTAAAAATAAAACAAAATTACTTTAAAGGCTTAAGAAATATTTTATAAAAAATATAAAACAATGAAGGGAAAAATCCCTCTTGAAAATATTCACGGGAAATACTGCTTTACTAACCAGATGCGCTTAAAAGGAAGCGGTGGAAACATACTCTTTCTCACTAAAGATAACAGATTCTATAGCCAGGACAATCAATTTTGATAAAAAAGTTGAGTCTTATTTGCCAGTACTTGAACCACTCATTACTTTACTGGACACATGTAGGAAGATTTCTGCAAGGTGCTGAGTCACAAAAAAGACTAAACACAAAGAACTAAACACCTGTAATCCCAAGTGGTCCAAAACAGCTTGCTACCAGGCAGGTGAGAAGGTCATCTTTCTTCTGCCTTCTGCTCTTGAAGATCAGTAAAAAACGGACAACGACTGCTGTCAAACAAGCACTGAAGTACTAAGTCTACTGGTGTTCTTTCAGGTGACAGGTAGGAAGAATTCAACTACATGTGGTCCAGCAGTGCACCTCAAACTTAGTGCTGAAATACTTTGTAGAGAAATCTCAAGGATTAGAATTTTTTATCACAGGGCCTTCACCTTAAAGGCAAAATCACATAGCATAGTGGGAAAGTCCATAAGCACAGTGGAAAGAATGCTTGAAAGAATAAGAGTAACCACAGTAAAAAGACAGATTTTCTCTAGGTGGAGGCAATACAGTGTGATTAATAATGGAAAGGAAGAAGGCGGCTCCCCATCCTCTATAAGTCACTGGATAGACACTTAGATCAAAGGGACTCATGGTGTAACACTGAAATAACACTGGGGATTAAGATAGACCATAAATCTCAATATCACAGACTGTTATGTTGATGACTAATTTATTCGAGGTTGAAGACAAGAGGTTATAAAAACAAATTTATGGCCACTGTATTTATTATAATTAATTTTCTCCACAGTGAAAGCATAGTGATTTGGAAAAAAATGACCTTTTTAGGAGTGCCTTATTTAATGGCCCATTGTTGCATTATGGTGTCTGGCTGTATCCAACATTTACACAGTAAGACAGCAGAGTTCTTGTGCTCAGGAAAGGGATGATTTAATCAGTCACAGCAAATCTCGATGATTCAACATCCCAGAAGTCTAAGTTTTTTTTTTCTTTCCTTTAAATATCCATCCTGCCCACATACAGATAAGGTTGGGTATTTCTGATGTAAGAGCAAGAATTACATTCAAACTTACCCACTTACATTTGAGTGAATGAAGTAATATTTGTTTCTCAAGTGTGTGGCTGCACCGAACCAACCTGGCAGGGGAACACCAATTCCGCTGCCAAGCTCCTCTGCTCTCAGGTCCTTAATAATCCCTGTATTCAACTTAAAGGGTGATTACTGCTGAGACTATCTTTACCCCGATAAAAAAGAAAAGTGAGTATCTCACAGTGCTCAGGTGAGCAGAGGAAGATCAAGTTACAGATTTTTTGTGGATTGCTTCTTTTATTTTCCAATAACCTTGACTCCCTTTCTCCCTTCTGCTGCCCAAAAGCGACTCTTTGTCAAGGGATTTGTGCTTTTTAATTGAGATGGACTGAAAAATGCTGAGAAACTTCTTGGAAAATAATCTTTAGACTAGTAGCTACTTCCTTATAACAGGCAGGATTGTGCTATAGGCAATAACAGTTGAAATACATCTCAATACTGATACAGTGAGATAATACATTGAAATATTTCTTATAACTATACATAAATGGCTACCTTTTTTTTTTTTTTTTTTTACACATGAATAAAATTATACTAAATACGTGGATTGATTTGTAGTATTTACTAGCTACAATCTATAGCTTTTTTTCTTCTAAAATTGTAGTAACTTCTGGGATCTAAATGTAATTTTAATCTGGTAGTACAATCCCAGTGTTTGCAGACACTATCATAGAGGTAGCTCACTCTAATTACTTCCTCAATCATTCCCCATGAATGAAGCACTCCAGGCAGTGCTAAAATTCCGCTCACAGGAAATAACATAAATCTCAAAATGTGATTGTATTAGACTTCTATCTTTGTAACTAATCTCCCAACAGTTCCATTTCCTACTAAATTTCAAATTGTGCTTACATAAAGAAACTTAAAAGTATCAGATTTTTATATGAAGCAGAAAAGAAAATGTTGCACTTTAGGAGTTTTATTAAAACTGCTTTTGAATGAAATCATTCTAGTCTCCAAGCTATAAATTTTTGCAGTGGAGATAACAAATTTAATGGGTTACATTAAAAGTGACAGTAAGCAACCAAAATGGCTAGAAAATGGATGGACCTGAAAAATGTCAGAAGTCAGCAAACAAAACAATTTAGATTTGATGATCACTGGCTCGGTCACACCTCAGCCTCAGACCCTTGCTCTTTCAAAGGCAAGCATTCACCTAGTGCCAGATGTTGGACCATATCACAATGTAAATGCTAGAGACCAAGTCTGTGGAAATTGCACTTTGGATAGATGCCAAACCTCAAATTTCTAGGCCTCTGAAATGCTAGGTTTTTTTACAAAATAAGGTCCTAGCTGTCCCAAGAAAGCAGTTTGAGCCAATTAGCATCACTTCTATGATCGATCTTTGGCCTTAGTAAACAATAAAGATTAATCTTCACTGCCTTTAGAGAAATAATTAACAGCCAAACTCACCACAGTTTTTGCTCTGAACTTCATCTCATAGATATAACTTCCATCCCAAATAGTACTGTAGCACAATATTTACAAGGTTCTTTGTCTGCCTTGCACTTAATGTTAATATACATTCAGGAAAGAAATAAAACACCAAACACAACTTAGAGAAATGAAAAAGAGGAAATGGTTCCCAGCCAGTTTTCCTGTTATGAATATAACGTACTGTTTAATCAAATACATAAAACATTATTGGCTATGCTCAAAGGTCACTAAATATCAAAAAGTTAGTAAAAAGTTCTCAAAAGTAAAGCCAGGAAAAATCCACACTGCAGGTGGAAATCTTATTCTAATCTAGGTAAGAAAGAAAAATTTGCTGTGCATACAGATTTGTCAGTCAGGAACCAGACGGCAAGACAGTTCTTTCTCTGAGTTCTATTCTCCACCTAGTCTGACGCCAATTAATTCCGGCTCCATTTTGCTGTTAATTAGGGCTGTTTAGAGTCCAAGTTTTCCAAGATGCAGATTGCCAGTAACAGATCATGTAAATGAGGCTCTGCTATTAATGTTGCTAGTTAGGTTGGAACAAAAATAACACAGTTTGTAAATTTAGATTTTTAATACAATCTTAGTAGAAACAACTAGAAACAGGTAAACCGAAATCACCTGGGCTTTAAATGGCAGGACAGTGCCAGTTTTCCTGCCTATAGTAACTGAGAATCTGTTTTTATTAAAGACAAGGTTATCAGAAACCATATTCGTTTCCAGAGAGTTGGTGATGTAAACAATTAATTCATACCTTCCCAAACTAGGTCTTTGGCTTTCTATGAAGAGGAAATCATAATCCAAAGTTCCATGTTTCTTACCAAGCTACTTTGTGGAAGAAAGAAACCAAAGGAAGCAGGGAATTGCGATTCTAAGTAACAATAAAAATCTTTATATTTGAGGAAAGAAACAATCGATGATGTGCTATCCTCAGAAGTACCGCATTAGAGCAGGAAAAGAAACATCAGCTTCAAAGAATGATGAGTTTACCTGCAGACCTTTGCAATAGGAGGTAGTCCTGGTTATTCTGCCGTATCTTATAGTAAGCACTGGCTGTTAACAATGAATTACAATTTTCTCTGAACACAAATCCAAGTTTGATTGCTATACTATGAACGTGAAGTACCAAATTCTGTCTTTTGGAAACATATATAATTCAAAGTTCATGAGAACCAAGTGACTGTATTTTGTCCCTGTCGTTCCTAACTCAAATGTCTTATGATCAGATGTAAATTATCCTCTATTTACTTGATCTCAGGATGAGTCTTTTGCCATTGGGCTTCCTCATGCTCCTCATTGCATTTGAATTCAGTGATGGGTAAACTAACCATATGAACTGCAGAGAGGGATATACGGAATATACAAAGTCTTTAATTTTCTTCCCCTCATCCACTCTGTATTTACTTGCTAGTTACGTTGACACGGCTTGTAAAGTCAATATGTTAAAGAGCAATTTCAGATACTGTTCCTACCACATTATCCCCCGATATTTTAAAAAAGATTTTTCACTATTGCCTATTAAAAAACTGAATAAATTCCAAGGAGGGATATCTTCCACAACAGCGTCTTTTACAAACATACTGTTAAAGGCAACAAGTTAGCATGTCTTTTTCTTTATTTTTTTTCCCTCATTAAAAACATCCAAAACTTTAAAATGGTTTTACTCTTTGAACTCCAGTCAACAGGATTCAGGGGAACATCCTATTTCTACTTCAAGGTAATAGCTTCATTTTTCTATTTGGAAAGTGAAAAGAAAATCTACTATAAACGTATCTGTCAGAAGTCACCATGGCTATTATTGTCATAGCGGCTGCAGATAAGAGAATGAGAAAAAAGATGACCAGCACTTGCAAATGTCTAAAACCCCATTTGCCTCCAAAGAAACAGAGTTCTAGATACCCATTTTCCAAGGTAGTATGAAATCTTGATTAATATGTGGGTCAAATGCAAGACACTGAACAAGGATTTTGTAATTCTAGGAGATCAAATATCAATCTTATTTTTACAGACTCTCAAAGTTCATGTAAGATGAGACCAACCAACTAAGTTTCAGTGCAAGGGTTTCTTGTGCATTTTCTCATATCCAGCCTTTCATCAGCCTGTGGAACTGATTCTCTCTTTACACCCTCTCTGATCCATTCAACTACTTTTGCTTCACATCTGTCTTAATGGAAAGATGCATCAGGTGCTGAGACATTTATAAATAGCAGCACTTAAATCCAAGATGAGCACAATTCACACTGTTGTAGTCAATGGGAGTATGTCTCTCGGGCATTACAATCTGTGTGTAAAAGCATGCTTTAGGCTGAAATCTGGCATTCACGGATTCCATGAAAATGGGAATATGTGGTTCTTCAAGAGGACCATTAGATGAAATGAGCCATGGGCTTATGCTTAGCCAGGCAGACTGCAATCTCAGAAACACCAGCTTTGCAAGTTACCTTTTTTCTTTTGCTAAGCAATTACTGTCTAGCATGAACAATATCCATTAATAGAAACTGAGTTCATATTCATGCAGAAGGCAGCGCCTCCAGACATACTATTAATTAATAGAAGAACAGAGGGTTCTAGACTTGGTCTAAGTATGAAACAGTAGAATTACTGAAATGAGAAATTTACAAAAATACATTTTTCTAGTTTCATATCTTGATATGATTTGCTAAAATGAGACCATAAGTTAGAGAAGGGGCACAGGTGCTCAAAATTACTGCTGCCTAAAACTCTAGTGTGACAGTCAACTATCTGGGATAACTGTTGTATTTACTGTGTTGAAACAACAAAGTTCTAGAGGATAGTTAAAAACGAGCATTCGGAAGATATCCCCAGGTGTTTCTGTAAAGTTACTTGCTCTTTAGTGCTGCTGGCATAGCACAAAGGGATGTAATACATCACAGCAACTAGGCCACTACCTGTCTGTAAGAGTTTTTATACTATTAATTTGAATATTTCCTCAGTAAGGTTACTGTATTGACATGTAAATATATGATCTTAATTTTCACCACAAGGTATATTGTTCTTCTCATATTCTTTTATGGTTTTATTCCTTCATGCCTTAAGATGCAATAGGCTAGCAAGCACAGTAGATGCATCTAAGAGATGTTCATCTTCCTATTAACTCAGAAAATTGCATGGTAAGGTCAAACAACTGAGCTATGAACACAGACTTTCTTAGGTACAAAACATTTAAGCAGAGAAGTGAATGAGCCATCCTCAATTTTATATTCTTTCTAATAAATAGATAATACTTTAAAAAAAGGGAGACCTGTAATACATAACTTTATTTCTAAGATTTCTTCAAAACCTCCCCTTTTCCTATATGCCACTGTGGATGACACCAGAATAACAAGGGACCAAAAATTAGAACAACTTTATTCTGCATCTCTAGCATGCTTGAAGTTTTGTCCTGCATTATTCTTTTAACCAAAGTTAGAGAAAAGTCTCCCAAAGAGTCCTACCGAAGTCAATATAACTATTGAGGACTACAGGTACTACTTAGCTTTCTGCTGTTGTATCTGCCAAAGACAGGATTAGACCTTTAGGCCTTAATTTAGTGATGTGACTTTTTATTCAAGTTTAAGGACATAGCTTCTTTGGGGAATTATTGCATGCTCACAGTAACAAAATCCTTCTCTCTTGAGATCTGAAATGTTTCTCCCCGTAGCTGCTTGTGTTACGTCGCAAAGGCACCCACCATGCAGATCCCTAGGAGCTTTCTATTTCATTCCTTTCAAGAAAGACACTATGAGCTTAGCATGGGTAAGTGAAATAAGTATTATTCAATCAAGACTAGACTACATGTCTCCGGGTTTTCTCTTCCCTCTTAGCCACAAACTGCCATGCAGTTTCTCCATTACTTTCACCAGTACTCTTATTATACCTCTGCTTCTAACACTTCTGATGATGGTTCAATAGCCTGACTGTCCAGAAATCATTCACGTCAGACATTATGCACTGTTGATATTAGTACCTAAATGAAGAATACCTCATTCTCCAATGCTCAACAGTTTGGATCTAATGCACTGTGAAATTATATTGGTTTGTTTTTTTTTCCAGAAAGGAAAATGGAGCTTGACTGGAGCCTGTCAAATCTGCTTCTTGTGGTCTGTCACCACTACAGGTGGTGAAAGCAGTGTTAAGTGGAGGGAACAAGGAACGGTTTTAGTTTTTCAGGAATCCTCCTGTTTGCTCACCTGGGCAACAGTACAAGCATGTCAGCATTGTGCCACTGCCTCACTAGCACAGTGCTGTCCCTGCAGCAGGTCAGACACACAAGTGACCACAGGCTTAAAGGTCTGAACCACATGCTCCAGGGAATAGGAACAGGCTGCCTCATCTAACCTGCCCAAAACCAAGTCCACACCAACAAAAAAGAAATAGCACTTCTCCAAGTGCAAAACCTAACAACTACTATGCATGTAACTGCCCTGCTTTACACAAAACCTGCTGCTGGGTCAGGACTCCAACCTGCTTGCTCTTGTTGAATCAGAATGAGAGAGGATCAGAAGCTGCCTGCTGAGCTATGACACAAGGCTCCTCTCCTCTTGGCATCCTCCATTTCTGAAAGTTAACAAAAGAAACCCACTTATTATTTGGCAGTAATTAGTCCTTAAAAGTGTGTTGCAAATACAGCTAATTGATTAAATAGCCTGTGCCATAGCATCAAAACACTAGTTTTAATTAAGATCCTTAAACCCCACAGTTCATACAGAGTAAAAGAAACATTTTTCATCAGCCAGGTGTTCAAAAGAGAGAGAAAGGGAGAGATAAAAAAAGGTACAGGTTCATTTCTCAGTGAGCCTTCTATGCTAATTCTAATTTCTATCATCCTGTGCAAGATTTTTATTTCATACTAAAACAGAAAGCCCCTTTCTCCCCCTCCTAAAATAATTGCTTATATTAGCAAAAAAGACATTCTTGTTTCTGAATCAGTCTCACAATTCCTCTACCAAGGATTCAATGTGTATAAAAGCCATGTCTACAGGTGATACCTGCCCTACCAGGGATCTGGCATCACCAGCCAGCTGCAGACAGATCCCACAACATCTGCAGACAATATTAGTCATCCTGATTTCCAGCTCAGCTCATCCATTTCTCCATGTGCCCCTAATCAAACAGTCTTTCCTTTTTAAAACTCTCAGATAGCTGTGTTTGGGATTGCTAACCTAACCAATGCTGGTATTTCACACCATACGGGGTGTGGATTTTACTGTGATCCTGTTATGTGGCTGTTAGATGTTTAAAGTCCTGGGCATGAAAGAAAGTTTGTTAATTGTTCATCAGTAGGACTTTATAATGAAGTGCAGCAGTGACCCCCTAACTCACACTCAGCAGTTTACATACTAATCTATTACCAACTGCGATACGTCTGCTCTCTATACCTGTAGATCACCATACTTAGTACTGGTTAGTCAAACAAGAAGCATCAGAAGTGGCTTGAATAGACACAGTGCAACCCATAAGATCTACGGGACCTCAGGAACAGTTTCTTTGCTCATTAAAACCTGCCTTGCCTAAAGAGACTGCCACACACACAACATGCAAAATAAAATGGAGATGGGCACAGGAGCTGGTACTTCTCCAAGTGCAAAACCTAACAACTGATGATGTTAGGTGTGCAAAGCCTAACTTGATGATGAAAATGCAAACACCAGCACATTTGATTTATTTTTTCCTAATTATACTTTAGAGAGAAGGCATCTAACAAATAAATACATTTTTCTCTTTCACTGGTTGCACCAGTACTTGGAAGAACACTGAAGTCATTAATTCAGCACAATGCCTTTTGAAGGCAATAGTGTCCTTTTCACTTTTCCTCATGGGCAAAAACTAAAATACCAACCTACTGTGTACATCTCTCTAGAATGAAGTTCTGCACATGTTCCTCTTGAGATTAATAGTGTATATATGAAGAGTTAGAAATAGTAATACAGAAAATGTGCCTATATTTTCCTAAACAGATTTAAATCTTTCCTTTAGAGACATTTAAATCCGTGTAAATTGCCCCTTGCATATGAAGCTTTCTTTTTAAATCTTAAGCAAATTCCATTGCTTCTCTATTGCATAATGAAATAGCCAATCATGCTGAGGGGGTGATGTTAAGCTTGCCTGAGCTTGCAACAATGGCTGAGAACATTTCATACTTCAGAAATGCCATAAAATCCGTCATCACAAAAATTCAATTTTTCATAATCCCCAGGAGTCTCTAGGCTGTATCTAACATTAAACCCCCGAACCAAGAAACCAAGCCCAGACATGTTCACCTCCTATTCCAGCCTCCATCCTCTTTTAGCTCTTTAAAACAATTTTTTTTACATTGTTTTATTTGAAATCTGTCCCAGTGGGAAGTACATACATGCACACAATATATGAAATTTATCCCTTTCTCTTCTGAAAACGGATGCCTAGTTCCAGTTTTGCCTAGGAAATAGCTTTGTCTTCTAGTTTGCCTAAAAAAGAGCCTTTTCAAAAGACAGCATTCTATTTTATTTTTTTAACAGTATAGATTAAGTAAGGATAGGTTATTCCATGTGTAATCACTCCAAACAGCCATCACTGAAGTCCTTATGGTGTGATAATTTATATCAGATGTGTTTACTTTAATTTGCTTACAAAAGCTCTTCCTATCATACAGCATTCCATTCTGACAAGCAGTGTATGCAATTGCTGTTGCAATTTTGCTGCTGTGAGAGCCCATGCTCAACTCCTGGGAACATGAGGAACTTAAAAGACATGTAGGTGTGGCACGTAAGGACATGGTTTAGTGGTGGACTTGACAGTGTCAGGTTTACTGTTGGACTCAATGATCTTAAAGGTCTTTTCCAACCTAAATGATTCTACTCAATCACAGAGCACATGAAGTGAAAAAATGCATACGAAGAACAGAATTAACACTGAAGGCTTGAACACAGTAAAATATTTGAGATTTCCACTTAAATAAGATGTTAAAGAAGTTCATCTGACGTTACAGTCACAGCTGATATTTGACATTCCAGTGTCCTGCAGTCCATGTAGTTCCCAGTTGTGCCCATTGGCAGTGGAAATAAACACTACCAGTGGAGAAGAACTCATTCAAAGAATGAGCTTGTTTCTGAGAAGGATTGTACATGAGACATCCTGAGCCTACTGCTTCTGCCTTCGTTCAGGGTGGAAAGGGAATCACCCTCCTTAGCTAAAAGGTTTTTTAAATATTGCCTTTTTACCACATCTTCTTTCTGGTTTCTACCCTTTGTCTCTTTGTGCCCTATCTCCCTACATAATGCTCCTTTGTCCTTCTTTCTTTTCATACCAGATATATACTAGTAGAGGTTGTTGTGAGACTTCTCCAGATAAGAAACTGGCCAAGTGATTTTCACCCAAGGAGGAACAAAACTTTATCTTAACTCACTCAGAATAATGGGCAGTGATATCACAAACACATGTAAAATGTTCCTGTGTCCACAGAGGCTAAAATCATTTTATAAAACAAAACTGAATACAGTACTATTTATAGCAGTAGTTAAATTATAATTATTGATATTTATGTTGCATCTCTCAGCAAAGAGAATGCGCTCAGCAGAATGCAATGTATGTTATTAGACATTTCTAAGAGGAGTTCAGAAATTTACTATTTGTTGATTTTATAGTCTTCTAGGGAGGTCATCTTGTTAAAGAAAGAACCCTCCCTGAAAAAAGGAAAATGCTTTTGTATTCTGAATACCTTCAGCTCTGAGGTAACACAAGCCATTAGTCCCTTATCCAATTTCTCTCCAATCCAAAGTATACTGTGAGGTCAAGTGAAAACTGGCTGAACAACCAGGCCCAGAAGCTCGTGATCAGTTGATCAAAGTTCAGCGGGAATCAAGACCCCCTGGGGTCAATACTGTCTAACAGCTTCATTAATGACCTGGATGATGGGGCAGAGTACACCCTCAGCAAGTTTGCTGAATATCCTGCTGAGCATCCTTTCAAATGCAGCATCCTGGCTGCATTTGGCAGAGCACTGCCAGTAGGTTAAGGGCAGTAATCCTTTCTCTCTACTTGGCACTGGTGAGGTCTCACCTGTAGTACTGTGTCCAGTTCTGGGCTCTCCAGCAATTTTGCACAATATTTCCCCTCAAGTCATAAGAGTCATAAAGTCACATTTATTAGTTAATTTTAGGGACTTAAATTTCCTTTCACAAACCTCGAACATTCTTCACAACATAAGAGGTCTATAGCAGATCCTCAAGAAAAGTCGTAACCATGTATAAAATATGTCTGAACTCTGGTTCTTCTCCTACATCTCTGCCACAGAAATCAAAATAGTTTATCAGTTCAACGGTTCTATTACTGTTAAGCTTTAATATTTTCCTTTCTTGCTTTGTTTCTCATTTTTTTCCCTATTTAATCCTCTCTACTTTTCCTAAAGTGCCAACCAAAGTCTAGTTCCATTAAAACACCTCCTTGCTCATCAGTATCACAGAACTTACCTATATCTGAGATCTTCCTTGTACATAAACTGGGTCTTTGAACAAGGATGAAGGGGACCGGTGATGACTCAGAGGCAGAATTCGTATTCTTGCCCTGTGCATTTACATTTTGTCTGCTACTGCTCTCCTGTGTGCATGTGTGTGTCCCTGTGACAGAACACAGCACCAGAAAAAAGGAGACTGCCAAGAGGTGATATCAGCCAGCTGCTAAGCATGAATCTTGAATATCAAACGTCAGCTGTAGATAAGCCATGAATAAACGATGTGCAGTAGTCAATTTTTCACTTGGGAATCACCCAATATTTTCAAATCCTGAACATATGCATGGTGCCAAGAATGGGATTGTCTATTTCATGTTCACAGGACCCTTCTCAACTACTCAACGCTTCCTTTCTGAAGAAAGATGAATGCCATGTCTGGAAAAGGAGAAGAGATGAAATATGCTGCCTGAAACTTGCCTCATGTTGCTGGTGTACCTGGCTGAATACAACAGTTCACTTCTGTTTTCAGCAGTGATGAAGTCATTTTTAAGCGAAAGTAACTTGGTATCTCCGGGTTTCAGTAATTGGATTTGGAGCCTTTAACCTCCTGGTCACAGGGTCAGATCCAACACCAGTTCATACAGTCTGAATATCAGTAATATCACAGATCTGTTCTGTGGCATATATGAAATGAATGTGTGGTTTCAGCCCAGTTGCTAGTGGGAATGAGCCCCTTGTCGACACTTTCAGCAGAAAAGCAGGAATTAAATGAGTAAGGCACACAAGTTAGCTTTTTACCAAAAAGGGTGGTCTCTCTGGTCAAAGTTGAGACAATTTATCTGGTGAGTTTTACTGCTGCTTGCTCTGCACTAGTTGTTATGAGTACAATATTTGAAACTTGAGGTCTACGCATTGCAGAACCTTTAGGGCTCCTACATTTATTCTGGTTAAAATTAAAACAGAATTAAATCCACATCTGACTTGCCCTTAAAAATTGTTCAGCTTAGCTGTGTTTTATTCCAGTTATTCAGAGCTCTCACCAGGCCAGAAATGGCCAGCAGCACCATAGACTGGGTCGGGTTATGATGCCTGTATCCAGAGGTGGTTGTGACTTGCATGACATTAGACTATTAAATATATCAGCAGATCAGAATCCACCTTACAAGATCTTTGGCTTATACAAAAAAGTGGCTCTATACATGTTTATTTAACATGTAACAAACTCTTACACTCAAGTAGTGTATAATACTCTAATACTCAAGTAGTTCTCAACCTGTGCTAGATTCTCCAGCTATTACTGTGGCACATACAGACAACATTTGCAAATAGGGAAGGAAAGTATGGGTACTATGAACCTGGCTCACTCTTGTCCGTAATAAGAGCTTTAACCATGAAATGTTTACAATAAACACTAAACCTACATAACTTGCTCTTTTAGCAGATTTTAAGGCTAGTCCTAGCTCCCAAAAAGCCAGGTCCATGTAAACTTTTCAAAAAACACATACTGAAGTCAAACCTTTAGTCCTTAGCACTTAAACAAAACCAAACAAAACAACCCATAGATTAAATTCTTTAATTTCACTATACTTTTGTGGACATTCTGGCCTTTTGAAAACCAAAGTTCAAAGAATATGGAAAGACAGCGGAATTAATAAAATTAAATCTCACTGAAATGCAGAGACAAGGTTTCAAAACACAAAGCACTAAAAATTACTTGCTTCTTGCTTTACAAATCAGCTACTACATCCCACACTGAAGAATCCCAAATGCAGTTCACATGCATTTCAATATTTGTTTAGTGTGAATTTTGTATAATCAGTTTTGAGTTTATTTGTATTGGGTTTGTTTCTTATGAAACATCTGTTTTTCTGTTTCTTTTTACATGACTGGCACTCTCCTGGTGTAAATGACTGGACTGACATTTATTGGATTGGACTTCACACAGAGCACCTGTGAGCAATATGTGGCGTGTGTGACTTGCCTATGCAGACCTAGTAATTTTAATTGGTTTTGGCATGTTTTTCTTGCCATATACTGTAACTTGACTTTTGCAAATATTAATTTCATGTTCATGCTTATGAAAAGTAGATTAATATTCCAGAAGAATGAAGTCCTCTGTTAGTCACAGAACTAGATACAGAAGTGGCAGTGGCAGCACAATTTTTTTTTTCAACCAGTGTTTCCTAGAAACCTCGTAAAAGTAGGTGGTAGAGCTCTAGAGTAATGGAAATGCCTGCAGAGTGCAGACCCCCATGGGGGTAGAAAATGGCCCAAAAGAAAAATACAGGAATATTTTTTAAAGAAATAATCTCTATCTCAGCTTTAGGAAACACAAGTTCTGATGGTATCTACTTGGCTTTTTTCCCTACTCAAGCTCATAGCACTGCTGTAGATGCTATTATAGAACACCCAGCGCTTCTAGTGTATTGGGTTTTTACTTTGCTTTCTTTAAAAAGTAATTTTTGCAAAGACATTTGAATTGGGTTAAGTAGTTACTCTTACTTTTCTGAGGTAAAAGCCAGGTACTGAGTTTCCCCCAAGACTCAGAGTGGGCTAGGAAGAGACAAGGGATTTGAAGTCAGCAGTTCTGTTCAGTTCTGACAAAGGAGGTTTGTTCTCATAGAAAACAATTAGACAACACTGCCTTATAAATGGCAAGAGGTATGCAACAGCACTACTTTAGAATTAAGGAAAGGAAGAATTTCCTTAAGGAATTATGTACACCGTGCCAGGCCTATTAACCCTATTAACTCTAAAACCTTTCTTATTGTTCTATATAGCGTGTCACTCTAACAATAAGAATAGACAAATATTTCAATACCAGAAAGTAGGGTATTGTCAGCCAAAACCATTCCAGTTATTGGCTTTGATTCTTTTACATACCTTTGACTCCAAATTATCTAAACTGAGCAGATTTTCAGTTGCATGAAAATGATGACTGAGTTTTTTAGAGTATTTTCAATTCTTCTATAAATCGTAATTGAGCTCTGGACCCCTTTTTAATCAGGGGGAGCATACTGGAAGACACTAATTAAAAGCTGTACATGTCTCCTCAACTAGCAGTTTGACCAGTAAAGCATTTTTTATTAAACATCATCTCTAGTAGCTACAGCAGTAAAATAAATCCAGATATTTTAAAAGCAATGACAACCTGATGACATAGTACCTACTAACAGACAGTGCTACTGAGGTTTGGCAGGGATCAGTTTCCTCTGAGGTTCAGAGGCTACCAGCCACAGGCCTGCATTAAGGATTTCACTGCTTAGACTTCCCAAAAGGAAACAATATAAACAAAAATGGGATCAGACTGCGAAGTGCTTAGGGTAAATGACAGAGCTACGAGAAATCACACGGCATCATTCTTCAAAAGGCTAGGGTTATTTTATGTCCACAATAAGGCCACTTTATAATGCCACAGCATCTAGAGATGCTTTAGACTAAATGAGAATCTGACCCATGATGCTTAGCTCATGAAAATTCAAAGGCAGTTACTTGTTACTACTTACTTAGCAAGACTTCTGGGTATGAATGCAATGTGTGTTAGATTGCTGAGTAGCCCATAATAGCTAATAGCCCATCAGCACAAAACAATCATCAGCAGGAATGAAATATTGTGAGCTGGATCTTTACCTGCTGTAAACTAATGTAACTGAGGACAGTGGAAGGCAGCTGAGTCACACTGGTTAATAACCTTATCGAATATGATTCAAACAAAGAAAAACTTTTGTAGTTTGCAGTAATTATTACACCTATATGTTCATCCTCATTTTAAAACCACAAAACAAATCGAAAAATACTAACACCAGCTTTAAAAAGGTAACAGAATTAGGCCCAGGATTCTAACCTTTTTTTCCTACACTGCTATATTCAGTAAAATGGGATCTATTGGTTTCATTTTCCCAGCACAGCATTCAGACAACCCTTCAAGCAGAATTATTGCTTCTATTAAAATGTCTACCATCTTCTAACTGTTCCCGTTTTCTCAGCTTAATATGAAACAATTGAGAGTTATATCAGTACATTAGAAAAGAATTATCATTATCAGCATCCTCAGAAGTTCTGATTAATGTAACTCTCTCTTTCCTCTAAGTAAAGATGCTACAGGAGGTACTAATCCTCCTTGAATAATTCTGTAATTGAAGTTTTGTAGAGTGCATGGGGGTTTTGGTCAAAGTGGTCAATAACTCCTGACTGAGTAAAAGCATTCCTTTCAATTAATACAAGTTTCTAAGTAAACTTACACATAGAACAAAACAAAAAATACGCCAGACTTGGATTCTAAAGCCACCTGCTTACAACGGTGTATTATAAAAATCCCATTTCCTACACTCACTGCACAAACAAAAAATCTCTTAAACCTACACTGGTGAATGCTTTGGGACAAATTTCCCCCCTCACTTAGGCAGACACAGGGGTATCATCTACACATATGTACCCACAGAGACGCAGCTCCTGCACAGTGGAAACAGCTTCATAAAACTGGGAAGATGGGGAATTCAGGGACAAAATAATGTGGACAGCAAAGCAGCGTCCAGAGACCCTGCCTGCCCACAGCTCCTTAAGCAGCCCCCAGAGAAGTTTCTTATCTAAAGAGAATGTGAGAGACAAGTGATGGAGGTTTCCCCTCAGTCCTTGCATCCCAGAAATATGGTTCACATAATGCTGTTCTTCTAAAGGTGTGTTATTTCACTAGACAGCTTTCATAGGCAGAAAGAAGACCTTGGAGCCTTGTAATAATGGCCAAAGAAGTTGAAAGCCCACCCACATTCCTAGACATATCAAAATGTTTGTAGATGGCACTGGGGTGGCTCATTTTCAGTTTTGAAAACTAGCCCTAAATTGAGAAAATTTGTTAGTTTTTGCACCGAGCCCCTGTGAATTATGAATACTAGTGATGTATCATCTATGCAGATAAATGCACAGATAGAATAAGTATACTCATGCATGGGAATTGTAGTGTTAAAATGAAAATAAATAACTTTGCCCAACTGAACTTTCATTGTATTCAGCGAGGGACATTTTTCTCTGATACATGTGTGAGAGGCTGGATGGAAAGTCAGTGTTATTAGATTTTATATTTTTCTAGAGACTGTCATCATGGCCTAATGTCTTTGTTTATCTTCTACTCTCTTCAGAGGAAAGAAAAAAAAAAAGGCTATTTAAATCTTGGTTGAATTTGTGTGCTTGGTTATTTGGTATAAATGGGAGACTTGGTTATTTACTAGAAATGTGATCTGCTCCTGACTCTTTTCTGCTCTGCACTTTTTCCAACTAGGGACCCCACTGACTGAAGCAAGTGCCAAATTACTAGCTAAACAATAACAAGAGCGAGTTTCGAAAAGAGCACCTCTGTCACACTCATGCTACACAAGCCATTGCTGCAGCTCCATGGCCCCACTGAACACTTCACTTCTCTAAGTGCTACCAACCCAAAACCTGTGGCACAGTTCACCTTGGCAAGGAAGTTTCATGCCTTGGTACTTTTTTGAACCTAGTCTTATGTGCTGTAACAACAGATCTGTCCCAGACATCGGTGATTGGCATTTCTTGGCAAATACTGATTGATACTGATACTGCCTGGAGACAAATGAGCTCCAAGACTTATGCTGAAAAAGGAATGCTTCTTGAAGAACTAGTTTGGGTTGTGTGAGCTGAGAAAGAGATTAGAAGCACAGAAGACATAAAATTCAGCTCTTACTCTCTTTACCTCTCTAAACAAACTTCCATACTCCATGTTAAAGTATGCATATTATATCTCTCTTCACTGAGCATGACATGCAAACACTATCATCTCACCTACAGTTTATCTCAAGGACACTACTTCTTTCTCATTGTGTAATCTATTGTCAGCTCCCCTGCCCTAACACCACTCCTGTATTTAACTTTGTGCTGTCAGCCAAATGAGCAGATATACCAAGAAAATATATTTGTGCCACCAATACAGCACAGATGTCTCCTCTGTGCTACACACAGTAGCTACGTACATATGCAATTCTAAGCACATCAACAGATTCTTTCTTTCTCTTCTGCCAACCTCTGCTTATATCTTTACAAGTACACACAGATTCACAAAGGGACTATGACGCATTCATATGCGCTGCCTACGGCACCAGACTGTGACTCCAGCTGCCCCTTATCCTGAGTGTAGCCGAACGAAATCCTGGTCACAGGGATGTGTTTTTTTTTAAAGTTGGCTCAAAACTTCATTTTACTCCTCATTACAAGGCTAAACTGTGCATGAGGTGAACATGCCACTTCGAAATATTGCCAGTTAGGGTTGTGTGAGCTCATTTAAACTAACGTTAAAAACCACTGGGAGTCTGTGAATTTGAAGGTTTGATTTCTAAGTAAACTGGTCTTGGTTTGAGCTCCATTTGGAAGAGATTGCTGAGAAAGGATCAGAAAAAAGAGTAAATAACACAAGGAAAATAGGTTCTAAAATTGAATTAGAGAGAAAGGACCAGAGGGAGAGAGAGGGAAAGGGAGGGAGAGGATTTTGGACCACAATTATGGTTTTAAAAATATGCAATTTGAAGTCAAAAGCAGGGTTTGGGGTTTTTGGTGTGTGGTTTGGTTGGTTGATGTTGTTTTTCTTTTCTTTCCAAATTGAAATACTTTTGGAAAAGATGTAAAGTTCCAGAAAGAGAAATATAGGAGCTTCCTTAAATGGTTTCTGACTGCTGACAATATTGCCCTTTAGAAGTCTTCGCTTCAGGTCTTTCCTGGTATCACAGATTGCTATTTATCAGAAACTTTAAATAATCTTGAAACTTAAATACCTTTCTCAAGAACAATTTGGAGGCTAAAACATTTAGGTAAGTTAATCCAAACCACTGCTTACTAAATACTTTTGCAATTCAATGTCCTAAAAAAAATATCTGCACATGGCAAGTCTGTTGTAGTTGACACTTGGATTAGAGAAAGTCATAGCTAGTTGGCTGGATGCACACAAGTATGCTATCAAAAATACATAATTGTTCATTGAGATCATCATTCAAGAAATGATCAGTGATATGAGCATGACCTTCACCTTACCTGGTGAAGAACTTCTAAGAGGAAATGACTGTCAGCTTCAGCCTTGAGTCTGAGAAAAGAGTTTTTTCACACCCCGAGTTCAGCCCTATAATGACCTTCCCCCATGCCTTGCGCACAGGGCGATTTGCTGCAAGCTTCCTTTTCACAGCCATTGTCATTACATGCACCAGTGCTTGCTTTAGTACAAGCTATTCACACTCCTGGTGCACAAGACTGCAATTTCACATTTCACTGCATAGGAGCAAGAACTGTGGCAAACTGGACAGGGACCCTACAAGATCATCATGACAACCAAAGATGAGCTGGGCAAGGAGCAATGGTGGAAAACACATCGCTGTTCTAAAAAGCCTTTTACCTGCATTAGTTTAGACAAATATAAAATCAGAAGGCTCCAGCATGATAATGGCAGAATCAACGTAAACTTTTTTTCATTTAAAATGAAACTATTGTTGCTTTAAGATACAGTTTTATTTTTAACCTTGTCCACCCAGTTCTATTAACAGACAGCAAGATACAGAGCAGTCCTATATGGCTTAAAATGTTTCACATCAGATGGTAGATTGCAGATTCATGTATTGAGCTATTGGGAAGGGCAGGGGGTTATTTCTCTTAGTCATAATGTAAATGTAAAGTAGAAAATCCAGTAGCATTTAGGGTGGGAAAGAGAAGGAGGAAAGCAAAGAGGAGTAATTGGGGTCACATCCCTGAGCACAGAGACATTTCCAGAACATAGTCCAAGTGAGTCACAGGCAGCATGAGTAAAAAGAGGGGGGCAACTGATAAAGTGGAACTTGTGGGCTTTTAAAGCTTTTCTCACAGAACAAGAAAAGTAATTACACATTGTCTCAGCAAACACCCGTGGCACCACCTGGTGTATTCTCAGAGAAATCCCAAGAAGAGATTTTTCACCTTAACCTTGATAAATGCTGTGCTGGTACCAACTGCTTTGCATTATATGCAATTTCAACAGGGTATCATCCTGGGAGCACTGTTGGGAACATAAGCCTTCCGAGATATGCAAGTGATGGAAGTTAGCTGATGACTGCTCAGTAACAAGAGCTCGAAAAGAGAAGAGAAAAAGTTCTCTGTTCCACAGACTACTAAAATTCATTCCGACTCCATGAAGTCATGAACATTTAAAAATCTCCTGAAGCTTGGAAAACAGAAGGTGTCTCAGCCATCATTCCTAAGGCATCACTGTGCCTTGTTCCTGTCTGTGTATGGCACAGCTTCCTCCTTGCTTTGCTTACTCCCTGTGCCAAAACCAGCATGCCTTTTCTGAGGAGGATTTAACAACATCATTCCTGCATACCTGACATACTGCTACTGCCAGAAGTGTTCTTTTGATGGCAGGTTAGCTCCTGATACTTTACCCCCAGAAAATTTCTGTGAACCCTGAGCTTTTTTGTGCTGGTTTGTGCAGGGTCCTAGCCCACAAAAACATCTTTTACAATCCTAATTACCTTTACTGGGGCATCAGTCTGAGTCCAACCTTCTGTCTGTTCTTATATCTTTAATTGGGTGGGAACCCACAGATTAAAGATGACAACTCCTGCTTGCTCACATCATCAAACAAGTCTGCAATGGGTCTATAAAGGCTGATTCCTGTATAATAACATGCAGTGACACTTCTTGGGACAAAACCAGTAAGGTAATAATAACATGCAGTGACACTTCTTGGGACAAAACCAGTAAGGTAATATCAAAGTACTGAAATTGGCACGCAGCTCATTTTCCATGGATCACCTATAATCTAATCTATTTAGGCTTTGTGTTAGTAGACTATATGCATATATGGGCATGTCTGCAGAGTATATGTGCATATTAAGCACTTTGCTATAGCAGCACATCTAAGACCTTTCACTATGAGTAAGTCAGATACTACAGGTATTGTTAATGAAGTTGAATAGACTGCCATACTTTTTCAGTTGAAAAATCTGAATTTTAATGCCTTCTATGATTATAAAACTTTTAGTAATCTTACTGCTAATTAAAGTTTGCATCCTTACAGTTCATTTCAACTGCAGAAATCACGGTATAATAATGTTTGCAGAGGTAAATCCGGGATGGCAATTTTTAATCTATACATTACACAATCAACAGCAAAGAGCACACTATCAGCATGAGAATTTTTGTGAACTTACTCATAAAGCAAGACACCCATTAAAGTGCTCCTTCTGAACACATGTACACACTCTTTTCCATCACATACCAGCAAGGACTACAGTTTTGGACAACTTGGCTACTTACTCAGAAAAATGTTATGTCAGAGGTATCCAATTTTAAGACTCAAAAAGCTGACTCGCTTCTGTGTTTGAGACATATGCATAGTTGCAAGCGCAGACGTGCATACATGTATAAATATATGAATGTATATCTTTAAATCAGTATTTATTTATGAACAGATGAATTGATGAATCTGGTCACTCAGCATTTGTCAGCATGAATAGTTTTGGCAGGATTCTTAGGCTTGAAAGCAAACAATAGTGCCTTATTAGAACTCCAGCAGACACCATATTGTAAACATCTGAACGAGTGTTTTTCACATTTTGCACATTTGTACAAGATTGAAATATCATGTTGTGTTACAAAATGCAAAATTACAAAGGAGGTAGTTGAAATGAACTTGCCAGTTTCTGAAGTACAGCTTCCAGTTTTCATCCTCACATTTTATTCCAGCTGGCGTACTCAAAAAAACCCCCCAAAACAACCCAAAACCTGGAAGTAGGACATTGGGAAAAGAGATGTTATAGAAAGAATAAAAACAGAATTTTCCTGACGGATTCCTTAATCATGTACAAGTTGCAGGTGAACAATAAAATACAGTGAAGATTGCTGTAGAAATTAGGTCTTGACCCGAGTTGTTGAAAAACAGTTCAAAGCAAATTGAAAACATAAATGGATTTGTGGTGGTTTTTTAAACAGTATTTCAGAATAATGAAGACAGAGACTGTGTCATACTAAAGGCTAACACTAAAATTAATGTTACTACCTCTATAAAAATAGATAAATCGCTCCATATTTAGAATGCTGTATACAACGTACAATAACACCACAGGAGACTAACATACACAAAAAAACCCCTCTTTTCAGCTTAAATGATGCTCAGGTCATCATGACTCCTGTCAGCAAATCAGAGAAATTCAGAGTTAAGATTGACATTCTGTGCATTATCTTTGTGCTTAGGACCTCAGGAGTAGTATAGAAACTGAGGTTAGCTGAACACTACACTACACACTGAACCTGATTTTAATCACTTTTATACATTCTTTTATAAGTTTACTGATCTCCTTAGCTGAGTTCTCTGCTTACACAAGTGTATACCTGCAGTTGCTCTCCTAACATTGATGAGTATCTCCAGTTTCAGAGCACTGAGGCCAGAAGTTATTCATTCAAGTTATTTGGATTGTACCTTATTTGACACAAGAGCATAAGCAGAATTGCATCCATAGTCTCTGTGCTTACAACTTGTCAGAAAACAAAATCTGTGTTGCATGAATATAGCTACTATTTCAACCAGTCAGTTTAATTGATGGTGGGGGTTTGTGAGGCTTTTTTCTTGGGTTTTTTTTTTCTTCTACAAAAGCTGTTACTTTTAAATGAAACTAGCATTTATGTAAGGTGGTAGGTTCATAGTTGTAGGATCAAAACAGGAGTCAAAACCTATAGGCAGAGAAAAGTTAGCAGCACTGCCCTTCATGCAGACTCTGTTCTGAATTACATTTCATTGTGTGCTAATTTGCTGTATTTATACACCCACATTAATGTTCATATTGGGTGAAAAATAGAAACTTGTGTTTAATGAGAATTATTATAATAAACGGTGTCCTTTCCAGTGGACTTAACCATGGGTCTGCAAAGGTCAAGTGCTCTTGTAATACTTCACTTTACCTAGCAATGTAATTTCTTATTCCTAGGTATATACCAGACTCAGGCTGGCATCTAAGTACTCAATCCACCTATCACTTTGCAGGTGCTTGAGCCTCCAGCATCTCTTTATTTCAGTCATGAAAACACTTGTCTACACAGCAATCACTCATTCCTAGATTGTCATTGCTGCATCAAGCTATTTATATTAATCGATCCTTTAGACTTGTACTTTATAGGCATTTCTTCTCCTGGAATTTGTGAGGGATAGAGAGGACTAAGCTGGCTGGGTGAATTATTAAACTGTCCTCTAAATACTCATCTTTAAAAAACATCTTAAACAATATTTTAATCAAGACAAGGTACGATCACTTTCAATTGTAAGAAAACTCCCATGGACACAAGCTACCCCCAGCTTATTTTCAAAGCTGAATATGCTGGTGGCTAATGGAATAATTCTCCAGAAAACATGGAATCTGCATTTATTTGGCATTCTACTACATTTCCTGTTTTAACAGTAGAAGATACAAAATGCATGTATGTGTCCTAAATATCTATCATATTATCTAGCAGAACCTAAAGACCTAAAAAGGGTAAACTGCAAATGGAACTGATGTTATGTCCTTGATTTAAACTGAAAGAGAATGGGGCCAATTATGGTTGAAGATGTCATCACAAATAGCTTTAAAAGACGAGAAAAGGGTTTGAATATGAAACAGGACCACCACCCCGACCTCCTCCCCCTTCCAAAAAATAAAAAAGAGGCTATGGCCTATAGCTGTCCATCTAATAAGTCACTTGGATTTACATATTAGCAGAGATGTGCAGACAAGAGCACAATGACTCCCATTCTTTGCCTCTACAAGGGCAATGGATCAGGCTCTTACTCCCCTCTCACACTCGCTTTATTTCATCTGCAGCTTTCCTGATTTATGTTGGAAAATACAAGTTGAATTTGGCACCTTCAGCGCTACTGATGGACTGATCACTCCAGTAAAAGTTTTCTGCTCGCCCCATACCCCCCAGAAAAAGCAAGATCAGGCTCTCCTCAGGAATAATCAAAATTGGAATAGGAAAGAAGGACTGGGCTTATGGTAGGCTTGTCAAATGCAAGCTGCCTTTAGGTCCTATTAAACTCTATTTCCAAATGCCAGTGTCTTATTGCATGAAAGCAGCCTGCATCCAAAACAAGGGCAGTCAAATAGAAAACAGGCCTTTTGTAGGTCATTCCCTGCTGTCCCCCTTGTTCTCTTACATGGTTTTCTATTACTGGACATCTTTTCTTTCTCTCCCCATGATTTTTTGTTTTGTTTTGTTTTATTCTTGTACTACCCCTTCCTCTTTTCTTTTCTTATACAATGCTACAGCTGTTCTTGTTCCACTAGTGGCTCTGGCCCTTGTGTCTGCATATTTCTCCTGTCTTCTGCTACAAAGAGTAGGCACAACTAGGCTGTTTATTCCCCCTGCTTCTCTCCACTTCTACAGAACCAGAGGCAGCAGGAAATGAAACAGAAGGCTTTCATCATGCGCAACATTCAGTCCGCCAGCCGTACAACATCATATTTGGAGGATTTCATATACTAGTACTGGAAATCCTGCTCTAACTGTTGCGGGAGAGGTCATCTAGTAGCACCTGAAGCGTTTTTTGGCTGGTACAGTCTATTTAACTGCTATGGATCCACAGGGATTCACCATAGCTATTTTTATACATATTACAGACCAAAAGTTTAACACAATTTTCTGAGATTAATGTTTGTACAAATGCGGATGACTTGGGCTTTTGCTCAGGCTACCAAAGCCTCACAATCCTTAACTGAAAACCATGATGAATGCTGTGAGCATTCTTCATTGAAACTCTTTTTCACTGTAGCTAAGGATCATATCTGCCCTCTATTAATAATAAGCTAATATTGAAATTCTCATGGTGAGGATCCAGCATCAAGCAAGCCAGCATCGGATGGACGAAGTTATTTGTACCACTACAGTAACAGATAGATCCTTGTTTGAAATATTAATTTAAAAAGAATCACAGTGTGATAGATTCGCACCAACTCAGCCCATATTTTAGTAGATTTATCCCAACAGTAATATGTGCCAGAAGGAAAACATAAACCAAGTGATTTTAAAAGTAAATAAGACTTTGATTTTTAATAATGCTAAAAGGCTTTAAATTCACACACTGCTGCCCTCTCCACCCTCAGTACTGTTGAGTTCACAGAACTACCTTAACACAGAATTTAAGCATATGATGAATATTAAAAAAAAATAAATCTACAGGGAATAATGTTTGTTCTGTCCGTTCTTCACGGATTGTTTTGTGGCATCTACAAATAACAAATGATTAGAGAACAAACATGAAAAATAATTGACTTTAAGGCATAAACAGCTGCACTTAATTCTGGAGAAGTGCCCAGGGTAGCTGCTTTGAAATCCCTCTGCTTTTTCGATGATAAATATGCTACAGAACCATGAAACAAAACCTGCAAGCAAATTATGACCACTTATCTCTTTTGTGTCATTCTCTTTTGCAGGCTTTATTCTGCCCGTTAGTTTGGCATTGCTGCCTAGGTGCACTACTGTATCATTTATTTTTATGAAGTAATTACAGTTGGAAATAAGTTTTGTAAACCCAATTTACATCCCTCTAAACCCCTCATAAATTCATAACAGCCTAAACCTTTCTGATTTAGCTCTGGGGCCACACAAGGCATCTTCTCCTACATTTGATTTGGACAGGAAGTCTCTGATCTGATAACCCAGTTATACCAAATTCTATATCCTTTGACAAAAATCCAGGTGGCCCGCAGATTCCTTGTCTCATTTGTTTAGATACTTGAAGTTCATTCAAGCTGCTTCACTGGAAGAATAACTGGTTCTGTTTATTTTTCACAGGCTTTTTAAAGACCTGATAAAGGAGAAAACCTGAGATCTAATATATCGCTACAGTTCTCTAAACTTTTACTAAACTGAAATTAGATGATATAAAGGTCAAAACTGAAATGGAGTCAATAAAAATCAGTGGATTAACAGTGAACCTGAACCGAATAACCATCTAACTGGTTTACCAAATTACTACTGCCAGCCACCAAATGATATGGTTATACAGCACAGTCAGTTCTTACAAACGTACAAATACTCTCCTATAGAATTTAAGGAGGTATTGTCCATTTAAACCCAAGTCCCACTTAAAGATTGCTACTTACAGCAAAGTAATCAGTCCAGCCAGTTGAATCTTTCTGAATAATAAAACAAAAAAGCACCCTGTTTTATATCAGAGCCCTGAAAGGATGTATAAAGTCCTGAAGCTGACACACATCCAGAAGCCAAAATTCCCTGGAATACAGAATTTTGATATGATACCTGCCATAATCATGTTTATTTTAATGACACTTTCTCTGCCACAGAGATGACCACATTATTTTTTTGGGGTTTACATATAAGGAACAAAAAATTTATTACGGCAATCTTGAGCCAATGGGAGGAAGGTAGGAATGGAAATGCACTCTGGGTTCACCCATAACATACTAAGTTTCTTCTCACTGATCACCAAGAAGGTGTTCACACTGCCTTAGCCTTGCCAGCAGAAAAAGACTTTGGCAAATATAACAAAGCATATTTACACAACTGCCTGTGAGAGTTTTATTTCAGCAGTCACCATAAAAAGTAAAATCTCTTAAAATGTAACTGTATAGCACTTGCGTAGCCACTCTCCTTATTGTCATGCAAAGATAGTTAACAAATGTCAGATTAGATAAAAAGCTAGACAAAGAAAACTAGTTTGCATTCTTCACTGAGGTTTATATCCCACCACAACCATTTTACGACAGCCAATAACTTAAATGTTGTTTAGACAAAGAACTAGCAAGTTTCTTTATTAAAGACACACTTAAGACTTCACGATTAGAGCATTTCTGTGACAAGCACATGGTGGTATCAGGATACAAATCATTGTTCTTATATGAAAAACACTGATGATAAAACTAACAGCCTATGGTAGGTACCTTCAGCAAACTTTAGCAATCCTCTTGCAAGGAAGCAAAATGGTAGATTGAAATAGATAAAATATAAATAACAGTTATTTTATATATTATGAATACTACTATAGTCCTGAAGTGTTATCATTACATCTTATAATTGAATGAAGTTTAAAAAGTTGAATCAGTATTGTTTTGACTTTGCTGAAACATTTTGATACAGCTGAAACAAAATATCGTTTCAATTTAACCTGAAACAAGACTTCAGTTTTAGTACTATGCTGTATTTCTTTTGCTTTCCTGTTCAGAAGAGGAATTCTACTTTTCAGCTACTTTTTGGGGGGGTGAGGAAATAATGACAAATATCCGCAACCAGGGAAGGAGAGTGATGATGGTGACTTTGTCAAAATTTTCCAATAACTATACATTATTATGCAAAAAAGTACTTTTTAATGAAAGTCCAGTAACAAGCTTAGCAATACCAGTGTGTTTAACTGGGCTACTTACTAAGTCCTGTCAATGAACTTCCTCTCAGATATGGAAACATGGAATAAGTTCTCATTTATACCAAATTGTGGCTCCCAGAGAGACAAAAAACCCTAAGCCCCAACTTTGTGTAAGTGGAGGCAAGCAGGTTTGCCTCTGGCCACCCTTTAGTGGAAAAGCATTGGACATTTTTGGAATCCTGCTGCATGTTATCTTTGACTGGTGTTCACCATCATAACTTGAAAGTTTAAGAATATTCTGAACAAAAATATATTTAGAAACAATGCCACCTGCAGCCTTAAGCTACCTATGCTGATTATGGACAGGGTTTTGGTTTGTGACAATACGACATAAAGTCTTACGTGAGATAAAATCTTACAGCTTGCTGACTAGAGAATCATTGCCTTTCCACTGAGAGAGAATAAATTAGGTTAGCTTTCACTTTCTCTGGCTTCCAGAAAATATATTCTGCAAGAAAATCAAGGATAATTTGTCAATAATGTATTATTCATGTACAATTATGATATATTAAAATAATAATGTTGTTATAGTCTAAGGATCTAAACAAGTATGTAGGGAGATTGAATATCTTTTTATTAGACCAACATATTTAGAAAACCCCCCAAAACTTCAGGAACCCAAGAGTATATGCATTGATCTGAGGAACTGGTTTTCCTCTAACTGTATCAGTTAGGCAAATAAAAGATATTAACCTTGCTCATAAACCTTGCTTCACTTAAAATAGTGAAAAACTGTGCTCGCATGGGTTTATGCTTAGATATGGAAATGGCAAGAACAGAGAGAAGAAATAAGGTTAAATGCAGGGAGATTTTTCAAACAATTTATGCTAATATCCTCCTAACTTCCAACATGAGCTTTCAGCAAAGCTATATTATTTGCAGTGAAACAAAATTAGTCATATGGAGACTAAGGAAACTCAGTGACTTGCTTTTTCAAACTGCCTTTGTATTTTATGCCCATAAAAGATTTCAATTACCCATTAAGTGGAAACAGCTGATTTAAGGGCACAGTGCATCATTTAACCAGTCCTGTCAATAATACTTAGGCAATTATGCAAAATTAGTTTGTTTCTGTTAAGCAATAGGGATGTACATAACAGCTTCCTCTGAAGGAAGAAAAGCCGAACAGTACTCACTTAGCGAAATACAGACTCTGCTATTCCAAGAGTCATCAACATGCATAATTTCAAGGTATTTTAGCTATTGTTGGTCCTTGGGCAAGTTACGTTTCCATGATATTATCCTGAATATTATCCTGACCTTGCAAAGACATCTAAAGTGCTTGCACTGATGGAGTATCTTAGAATAAGACTGATTGCACACTTAATAGGCATGGCTGCCTTGTAACTATGCATCCTGTAATATGTGGGCATTTTCACTGCTATGATGTTTGACACGTCATACCAGGAAACAATCAGCTCTTTAGGTGCATGTCTAAACTACAGAGCTTATGCCCCTTGAGACGGAGACAGGCTGCAACAGGTAGCCCTGTTTCTCTAAACAAGGAAAAGTATATGTGTATGGAATATCTCTCAGAAACGGAAGAGAATGGGAAAAGCCTTGTTTCCTACCTACTTGGAGAGACCTTAAAGAGAAAAAGAGGAAGAAAAACAACTCAGATGTTAAAAATATTAAATACTGGATTCTTCATACCCACTGCTTGATTCATGGCCTTACATTTTCTTACATTTTTCTTATATTTTCTGTGCTAGAAATAGAGATGAATATATAAATACATAAAATTTTTAAATCACCCTCAGATAGAGATGAGTGGTGAAGCTTAAGCAGCAACACATTTCTGGAAGCAGGAAGAACTCTATAACCTAATCAGATTTTGCATTTACAATAAACATCATGTAAGTGCCCTCAATAGAATCATAGAATGGTTTGGGTTGGAAGGGACCTTAAAGATCACCCAGTTTCAACCCTTCCAGGGACACATTCCGCTAAACCAGGTTACTCAAAGCCCCATCCAGCCTGTCCTTGAACACTGCCAGGGATGGAGCAGCCACAGCTTCTCTGGGCAACCTGTGCCAGCGCCTCAGCACCCTCACAGCAAAGAATTCATTCCTAATGGATAATTTCAACCTCCTCTCTGTCAGTTTGAAAACATCACCCCTTGTCCTGTCCCTACAGGCCTTTGTAAAATGCTACTCTCCAGATATCTTCTAGCCCCTGTAGGCACTGGAAGCTGCTCTAAGGTTTCACAGCCTTCTCTTCTCCAGGCTGAACAACTCCTCTCAGCCTGTCTTCATAGGAGAGGTGCTCCAGCACTCTGAGCACCCTCTGTGGCCCTTCTCTGGAACCACAAAGAAGGAAAGATTAGGGCTTGGTGTATGTTACTGTCTGCTACTACTGTCAAACTGTGTATACATGGCTTGACTTTAAAGTATTGAGGATTGGCTGGCTAGGGGCCAAAATGCCACACTGCTTGGCTGTTGCTGGTATTTGTTGAAGACAGAATCCAGAATACATATAGAAATGTCAGCACTATTTTTTCTTCAGTGTCTGTGCATCTGGCTTCATTTGACTGATGTTTAAAAAAAAAAATTAAATTCCCATTTTCCCTTCTTTAAATGGAGAGAATGCATCAGGCCAGCAGTTTGCAGTAATTTAACAATTTTAAGGAGAAAAGCTTTACTATAAATACCATTGCCAAAATAATCTGACTCAGTTGTCACCCACATAATAAGGATGTTCCTATTTATGTTTTTTTCCAGACATTTAAACTGCTGCCAACTCTTCTTTTTTTTTTTCCAGTTATTCAAAAAGTGATACTGATGAAAAAGGACAATAAGAGGGTTGTGTTAGATGAACACCAACAACATCATGATGTCCTATCAGGAAATGATCAAATCAAAGGATTTGCAGGTAGTTTAAGTAGGGTAGAGCATAGGGGAATTCTAGTTCTTCTGCAATCAAATCTTGAGGCTCACCAAACCTTCAATGAACTCAAATCAGCGGCATGGCCAGTTCTATTCTCCTCCAGAAAGCTCCAGTCTTGTCAGTTCAGTAGCCTCCCATTAAATATCCGCCTTTAGCATCTACCCCACCAGCAGCACTTGCCTGTACCTCCCTCACTATCTGCAACGTAAGTCAGTATTTAAAGACCCTCATTTAATCCAGCACTACCAATGTAGCACAAATTTTCAATCAGGCTTCTTAATAAGCCTCCTGAAAGGGCTGCCAGTCCTTCTAAACCAACAGTTAAGCTTGTCAAAACATGGTAACTCCGGACCACAAGTCCCCCTTCATGCACCTGAATGGGCTCATTTGGCTGGAAAGGACGACAAAGTCTTTCTAATTGACAAAAAAGGGGGAGGAAGGAAAAACCCGTGAACACAAATCATTGAAACCCACACAAGTGAAAAAATTCAAGCTGATCTAGGAGCAAGCACTAAATGGAGCTATTGACATGAAAGAATTGCCCAGAATGAGATCACACTGCATTGCAATCTCATTGTAGGCATGCGGGTTGTACAGTGGGTGTTTGAGCGGTGCCTGAAGCTGGGTTTGTATGTATCAGTGTAAGAGACTGAAAGAGCAAAGGCCACAAATCAAGCATTAAATACCAAAAACAAACTTTTTTTTTTTTTTCCCACCTTTCAGAAATCTCTGGAAATGCCTGGGAAAAAATAAAGCTGGGGGCAAAGGCAGAAAGATCTTGGGTTTAGGCTGATTAGCACCTAGTTGTGTGCACAGACTACATATGGGACCAGGATACTCTGGTTTGCAGCAGCACTGATGATTCCTGATCAGTACACAGATACTGCGTATTATAAATTGTATGGGATGGAAGTGTTTAAAGGCCCTGTCTGGGTCAGGGGACACACACTCAGGAACACCACTGACCTCAGCCTTCATCTCAGAAGAACCCTGCAGTTCCAGCAACACAACAGCCTCTCTCAGGTTTATAAAAAGCTCCTGTTGCTAAGAGCTGGCTTGCCTGCAGACATCTATATGCATCATTTGCCAAAAGGTGTCTTTTCCTCTTTTGACTTACTCAAACTTCTGTAAATTACCAGCTAAAAATGCCCTGCTTTTCACAGGTTTTAATTAAGATTGCTTTCTCCCTGCAGGAAGAGAAATATTGAAAATAACCTGAAAAATGAGTTCCCTTGTTGCCAGGTGAGTTTCTCCAACACACCCAGCCTCTCTAATGAAGTGAAGCTCTTATCGTCACTTCAGGTGGTAGCTAATTAGTATATTTTCTTAATTAAAATGCTTTTCCTATGGAGGTTTTCTTCAAGAAGGCCAAGGAGGGCATTTTGTTGCTATGACCACTGAAAATCAAAATGTCCTAGGGACATCTGCTCTGGGATTCAAAACCTGCTAGAAACTTGCTGGGAACAATGTGTTCAAGTCTGCAACAGCAATTGAATTGATTCAAATACCAAACAAGAGCTTCAAGACCAAAGGGTTTCAACTATGGAGGGCTAGAGCTCCTAAAGAAACTCAGGGAAAGGTGCCACTTGAGCTATGTGTTATATTTATATTATCATATGCACGAGCTTGATGGAGTTTTATGTATGTGTTATGTATGTTTTTAATGTAAGTTCAGGGCCGTTTAACTTTAGTCTGAAAATAATTTTAAGCTCTCAAAACTTTCTCTCCCCTGATTTTAACATCTACATGTCTTTAAATGACAAACTGTCCTAAACCGATTTCATGGCTTTATAATTAGCATATTACCTGAGCTCTCATAAATGTTGTTAACATTGCCACAGGTCTTTACAAATCCAGCTGGTTTGTTTTGGCAGCTGGGGTGTGTGTACGATGAGCCTGTTTGGCAACTCGGCTTTACAGATCACAGTTATTGGTTATGACTTTTAACAGACTGCATTTAAAGGCTGGGAATGCTGGGAAGGGGATTTGAGGGCCATTAAATTAAGGGCTGAGAGAGGCTTTGGTATCTTTTTACTGCATTCTGTTTCTGTATCTTGGGTGACTTCTCCCCTTCTCCCATTTCTCTGTGGAACACATGTACAGAGCTATTCTCAAACTTTCAGCTAAGCACAAAAAAATAAAAGTGAACTCCAC
Organism: Lathamus discolor; assembly: GCF_037157495.1. Taxonomy (NCBI): domain Eukaryota; kingdom Metazoa; phylum Chordata; class Aves; order Psittaciformes; family Psittacidae; genus Lathamus; species Lathamus discolor. The sequence continues at coordinate 12,579,914 of NC_088891.1, forward strand.
ATTTTGGATCATTTGTAGGAAGAAATGTAACAGCTTTGCGCCTTTTCCTCTTCTTCCTGTCAATGGTGGTCAGATAACATAGAAACTCAAGTCTTTCGAATTCTTCAAGTTACTTGAAAGTACCTTGAAAGCATTTCATTCTGCTTTTACCAAGTCTGACTCCTTCTCTGATTCCTGCAGAATGGGAAGTAGGAGAATGCCACTCTGCTTCCATCTGTCTCATTGTATCAGAGAGTGCAGAAAGGAGCTGTCACACTGGCAGCTCTCCATCACAGCACTGAGCCAGGGTCACAGCTGTCTTTCACCTATGAAAGATAATTCTAGGCTTTGTCTGCAGTGTGGAGCATTTCCTTCCCTTTTCTTTTTAGGTGTAATGTATAACCTTGTCAAAGAGCTAAATATACTGCAAGTTCTCACAAGAAACAGAGAAGTGTCAGGGACTGAAGACTTTCACACTGACTTTATAATAAGTTTCCATTTTTTTTCTTTAATAACAATTTGATGGCTTGCAGAAGCAGTTAATTTTCCCCTCTGGTGCAGTAGCTCAGGGTTGTGAATCAATTTGTTCTTGCACAGACAGAGGTGAAATCCTGCCTCTACTGAAAAATCCTAGCCCAATGGAAGTTTGTGACCGACCTCTCGGGAGGGCAGAAGCTATGAGTTCCTTTGAATGTTAAAAGATGAGGGGATTTGGTTAAATTCCAAACATCACACATTACCTTACAGGTCATGGAAGGATTACTGAATTGACCGATGGTGGGAAAGGAGTGTTGAAAAGTGGAGTATCTTCAAGACAGAAACTCCAAGTTTCTGAGGAGAAATTAATAGTTCTGTCATAGAACAGGACGTGAAATATCCATTAGTAGGCAGTATTTTGGTTAAAAAAGAAAATATTTTATTTAAAAACAAAACAAAACAAAACAAAAACCAAAACACATAAAGTTGCAAACAGGACCCATAAGAATTACACCTTTAGTCCTGGCAAAATTACGGTGATTTTCAGCAAGAGGAATTAAAAGAATTGTAAGATGAACCTCCCATGCCTGTTGTAGTAAGTCTAGGAAATAAAGAGAGGCCTGTCAGCCCTTCAGGCTGCCTGACGCAGAGCTGGCAAGGTCTGCATTCCATGACAGAGATGCTGCTCACAGCAATAGTACCAGGGTCCTTCCATGATGATGTGCTAAACTGCATTTCTCTTCTTCAAATTAGGGATTTCAATTTGGCAATTGAAACACACAATCAGATGTGTCTCCTGAACCATCCAGGAACGACTGGAAGCAGGCTGAATCTCTTCAGCATGGGAAAGACAACACCGAAGGTTATGAGAGGTCTATAAAATCCCACTCTACACAGTGATGGGTAGATGAGAATTGCTGTTCTAAGTGTCTATTCTAGTGCCAGAGTGAACAAGTCAACAAGTGAACCTATTCAGACCTATGATGAAAACAAAGGAAAAGATGGGGGGGTGGGGGGGGTGGGGTTGTGGAGAGAAAGGAAATTCTTTGAATTTTTTCAGGTCAACCCTCACATTCCTTTTATGAATTCATCTCACATTTATTATAGAAGCTTTCTATTTCCCAAGTTCAATTCCTTGTTCCTCCTCTCTGCTTCATCTTCCCACATAATTCTGCAATATAATCCTGCCACGGTGCACCAAAGAATTTGCAGCTGAGCCAGTCATACATAAGGCACTCTCTGCTACTTGTGTGATACACCCATGCTGTATAACAACAGCCATCCCTAGAACAGGGCTTCATAATTGCTCGTGATAACAGTAGTAAGGAACTGGCTCACCTCTGAATTTATAGCAAAGCGTGCAACAGCTGAAGGAAGGAGTACATGAGGACACATGCTGAACGATGAGCACGTATCTGCTTGATGATACCACCTGTCCTGTGGAAGCAAACAGATCTGCTAAAGCATTGTGTTGCTCCAAGCCACAAACACAGTACGGGTGCTTCAGCCCGAGGGTAGACACCTCCTGATCTGCATCAATTTTGTGATCCTGCAGGGACTTCTGAGTGCCTTAGTCCTGTGGCTGCTGTGACACCTTAGTCACTCAGCCACAGAGAAGCAGCATGGCAGGTGGATAGAGCCAGGACACCCACCCTACATAACCAAAACTGTGCACAGAGATGCACAGGCCCCCAAATGATACAGTGATCTGCTGGTTTAGTGCATTCCAGACCCCCCTCTCTTGTTATCATGCACCTTGTGTAGGAAGCCATGTTAAACAAGCTGCTGACTGGGTCAGGGCCTCTGGTACTAATGCATTACTAAATTATTGCTTACCAGGAGAGGGGTCCTTAGTAATGGAAGTTGCAGAAAGATCTAGATCTAGGCCCTTTCTAGGAATTGAGTACATACTAGAAACTGTGATCTGCAGTCTGTGCTCATATCAACATTACCTTGACAGATTTCAGTGTCGTGTCTCTGGCATCCCTGCTGCTGCTCTGCTAGACAGCACTTACATGGAAAAATTGTTGGTCTGCTCTGTTTCCTTGATACATACAGAGAGCAGATGTAAGCCTGGGTCTGGGTCTAGCATCAGATGTGTCCTTGAGTGACCCATCTTCCCTGCACAACCTGTGACCGTACATTCTTGCCAATTCAAATGGTTATCACTACTGAAAAGCATTCTCAGAAGCTGCTTGTTATCACCTGCAAGTCCACCAGCTCCTTCTGGTTTGGCCAGCAGTTCTCAGCTCATGCACGCTACACTGATTAAAACACTACACTAATACCGCTTCCCATCTGCTCAGGGGAATCTCCAACCAGTTCCGTGTCCCTGTATAATCTGATCTTGTTTTGAATAAGTTACAGATCTTGTTCAAAACTGTGCTGACATACATCACTCAAATACGTGTGCCAGGCCTTAGATTTCTATCTGTAAGGCCACTTCTTTTCTCAGGGGGTTTAAAGCACCCTACGGAAAGCTCATTCACCAAGTTCATTTGGACCATTTGAAAAATTCTAAACAAGAGAGTTAGAAGAGAGAAATACTTTAAAAACTCCAGTGGAAGTCAAAAGTTGCCCCAAGCGAGCAAGCTTAAATGTAGCTGATGCCTTTCTAAATCTCTTCACAGAAATAAACAAAAGTATTATGCAAAAAGGCATAAAGGAAGAACTGAGAAATTGCTGGCAACTAACAGTGTATATCTATATAAAAATTGCATGCTATTTTCTGGCATTTCTTAAATACAGACTAAAGAGTACACCTGCAAGAAATGCACAAAGAATAAAGCACATCAGACTTTAAAATTTCCCTGTTGGAGTGTGCAATCTCAAACTTCATTACTGAAAGATTTTTTTCTAAAGGAACTCCAAGGAGTACATTAGCATGCTTTGATTTTAACACGAGCAGTGTTTAGAATGAAATCCATGTTATTCTCCTTGATGGAAAAGGATTATATTTAAAAGTGTGGCTTTTATCTCCACATTTGAAATAAACAAGATCAGCATTTATCGGGAATCCTGAAGGTACTTCTTTCACGCAAAATCTGAAGCCACAACTTACAGACGATACATCCGTTAATTCCAAGTTCTATTTCTGACAGATGTTCAATATGTATTAATGATCTGCTGCTTTGGCTAATCCAGCCAAATCAACAGCTTTAGACAGAATTCAAAGGCTATTTTGGGGAACTCCGCCAACATTTATGTCACTGGATTTCAAAAAAACCCAGCAAAATCCTGTCTCCCATCCTCATAAATTTAAATGTACAGAAAGTAAAATATGAATTGTCACACTCTTTCCATAATCAAGCTGACCAGATCTGCATTAAATAAATACATAAATGGACAAAATACAGCTAATGTTCTTGCCCATGGGTTCAATATTTACCAGTTTATGTACCATCTGAGCTGTTTCCTGTAATCAGCCAGGCACATGGCACTTTCATTCTCAAGAGACATTATCACCATGACAACTTTATCAGAATAAATTATGAAACATAACACTTGGGGCACGCAGAATTTGGGCACAGGTTTGGAATATTATTCTGTTGTTATTCCTTTATCCACACACTAAGTGCCCATTGGAGAGGAGGAAATAAAAAAATCCCCTACAAACCATGACTATTGCAAGAACAATAAAAAATGTAAAAACTTCACAAAAGGAAAAGGAATAAAGTCATTAGGCTGAAAAATGAGCAATCAAAGAAGCTTTCGCGCTCGGCAGATGGAAAAGCAGCAGGTGCCATAGTGCAATGGGACCTTGCTTCCCATCATGCACACTCTACAATGATGCAGGCTGACAGGAAAGGGAATTAATGTGTCGGAGCAGGTACTTTCTGTCCATTAGCTGATTCTCAGTACATCTACACAGACTACTACCTCTAGCTCTTTGATAAAATGATGAACAATTCATTGTTCAGAAAGTTGTACGGAAAAGGACAGTGGCGTGTGACCTGCCTGTCACTGTCCCAGATTAACAGAGTACAAGTGACCAAGTAAACATTTCTTAACCCCAAACTGGGATTAGAGGTTGCAGCCTATGAATAAATTATTTGAATGCAGATGTTTAGAATACATTAAGTTAAAGCACATTGGACGGGCTCCACTGGGAGGAAATACTGACGAATAGAATTTTCAAGCGCATATTAACTCTGGCAAACAGCAAAAGCAGTGTGCAAAGCACGATAACACACCCACACCTACTTTTTATCTGGGAAAATCCCTTGTTACATGAGGCACAATTTATATACTAGAAACTACATTACTCTGGTGGGCCATGATACATAACTATGTTCGAGTTGGTTTGCATTCCTCATTTCCATCACTAATGACAGAAAATATGACCATAAAAATAAAAACCAAATCAACATAGATAGTCTTAAGAGGTTTCAATTTGTTCAAGTCAGACAGTCCCCTTCACTGGCCATCTGTCCTTCCTGTTGTTAGTTCAAGGATGTCTAGAATGATAAGTACAAGAATTACTTCTGGCAGCAATGCAATAACACACTTTGAAGCCTTGCTTCTGACACAGCATTTCCAAAGAGGCAAATGCTGCTGGAAGTCCAGGCTTGTCGTGGCTGGAACTGCAAATTTATTTCCACAAATAAAAGGAACCTCTAAGAGAACGATGTCAGTATTATTCAGGGACTACAGCAATAAAAACTGAAGTATGTAACTGCTATATTTAATATGAATTTGGCAAATCGCATGCTGTGTTTCTGCCTGACATCAAGGTGGAAGATCTCCATGCATCAAAATATTTTCTTTAGGGATTTATCGTCGGCTTTCAGTACACTGTGCTTTGAAAATGTTTGATTTCTCAGTACGAGATGCAAACCAACATCAATGACGTCAGAACCCTGCTGCTATTTCCATTTGCTTACATTACATTTTCATTTGTAACGATCACAGTTTTTAAAAAAGAAACACCAAGCCAGACAGACAGAAAAGGCAAACCACTGGTCAGGAACAGAAGAGGTGGAAAACTCATGCAGGTTAGACAATGTGTCTTTTGTTATCATGCCATCAACCTGCTGTTGTGTAAAGAACCAACAGCAGCTGCAGTTAAACTGGAGTGTCCATTTTTATTTCAATTCCCTGCATTTTAAAAATTTATTTTATAAATATATATTTAGCATTGTTTCTTTTTTCCTCCCTAATTTTGCTGTTTGTGGTATATCATTACACCCTAGAGCTGAGAATCATCTTAATTATTTCAGCTTCTAGAAAAGCAAGGACTATTATTTTCTGACAACATCCTTCAGAATCCTCTTATTTATTGCATTCATAATTACAGTAAATAACGAGATATCATTTACAGGCATATTTTCCTCTTCAGAGAGAACCAACAGAAGACCCGTTAGGCATGCTTAGGCCTTTCAAAACAATCTACCAGACTCATGCAAGAGCCACTTATTGAAGTCCTTGCTTAAAAGCGTAATATGACCTTTATATATCTATCTATTTATTTATAATTTGGTTTAGGATATCAAAATACCACCAGAAATGGTCCATTTGTTTTGCACGGGTAACACAGGATATGACTTAAGGGAAGTTTTAAATTAATAAAACATAAGCAGGACTAGCCAAAGTATTATTTTAGATATTTGGGGTACAGCCAGGACAACCTTCACACCAGACTTATTTTAGTGGCATCAGAGATCCAATAGAAGAATAAGAATTAACACTGAGATAGAACATATTCAGGTGGGTCATGGCAATTGCAGGAACAAGCACACATGTAATTACAGACTGTTTCTGCCTCCAGTGAATCTATGCGTTTAAAAGGAAGGCATGAGAAGTAGATGAGAAAAGGCAGAGATAAATAAATACCACAGAAATGTGAAAGCTTACTTGCAAAGTTAAATCTCAATATGCTTCTGCATCAGCTGTTGAAGCAAAAGATCCCCGGATGTCCAAAACTTGGAAATACCCACAAACAAACATATTGTATCAAATTTAACCTTCTCAGGTGCTCCAATTAACCTGATAAGGTTCTTTCAACTGTGCAAGGCACTGCTGCACTAATATTACTGGTACTAAAGAGTCCCATTTTTTCCCAGAGTCCTAAGGGAAGTATGTTAAAGCCTAAACATGATATACTTATTTCTATACATTCTACTTCTAGCAGCTGCCATTTAAATGCCAATTACTGGATAAATTACCAATCATGACCTATAAGAAATATTTCTAGTAGCATTCGGCATGATTGGTTTGAGTTCTATAGCACTGCCTTCTCACAGGGATTATCTATTTTGCAGTCTGTTTTGCTCTGCAGCAAGATGGAATGATAAAGACCAAGAAGGAAAGATGCATACAAAATGCCTGCTAAGCAGCAAGGCTAATGGGAATATTTAATCCTAAACCTACATCAGAGTTCATTTTGTACCCACACACAGTAGCTGACCAAACAGAAATTGTGAAGATCTATTCCTTAACTTGTGGGATAAGAGGCTTTTGCAATTGCTTTTTTTGACCATTAAAAAGCCAGTTAAGATGCACTCTGCCAGCAAATGCTGCATGTTAGTAAACAGGGTATCCTGTTGCTCTCAGCAGCTCAGGATGCAGTAACATTAACACAGACATATTCGTATGTGGCATGGCCTCCTCTTTATATGCTCATTTACAATCTGATTGCATGTCCACTTCACAATAAAATAAAAATTTCCCTCTGTGAAATGGATAAAATACTGTTACTAAATGATATGCATAATCATTCAGTGCATTACTACTGAAAGGTGATATTGCAGTGACATTGAGAAAATTGGATCTATTCTTCACACAATTATATAGCTACACGTTCAGTCTAATGCCATTCTAATTGGGAAGGAGCACTGAAATGTGAAACTGGGTGCATTTCAATATCTAATTATCACTCGGTAACTCATTCTCAAAATAGTTTTCTGGAAAAGACAGTTGCCAAGAATGCTATTTTAATTCTGAAGTCTTCACTAGTGTTCTTACAGTAAAAAAAAAAAAAAAAAAGCATTTTATTCACTACTTGTCTGTGTTTCAGCTATGCCACTGAAAAGAAAGATGGACAATAAATATGTACACATGTGTTTGTTCTTGCTCCAATGGAAAGCACTTGCATTTACCACTCTGCCAGTCAAATTACTGTGAGCGAGATATGCTTCCTGGGGGAAGAGCTCTAAAGGATTAAGAGATAAAACCAAATTAAATTAAAAAAGCAATATAAAGGCAGCATTTTTTACATAAACCATTTGCTAGGTACAACAATAAAAGAAGTCATTTGACTTATTGTAGGTAAAATCAGCAGAAAATACGGTATAGAGCCATTACAGTGCTATAACAAGGTTCTTTTCAATTGATGTTTCTCCCTCAGGGTTTAACCTGTTGACAATCAAATGCAATTTAATTTTGATAACAGACTATCTTGGGGGTAATTTTGTAATGAAAATATTCTGAAGAACCACACAAACATGAAATATGGCAGTTCTGGGGCTGAGTCTGGAAAAGAATAGAACTTTTACACAGGAACACCCAGACTGGGAGAAACAAAAGCATCCCCTGCCTGATTGTGTAAAATGGCAACTTTCACCTGCCAAAACCTCCTTGGCACAAACCCAGCAAACAGCAGCCAGGAACAGGTAAGTCCAAAGATGCTGAAAGATCTGAAGAGATCCCAAGCTCTCTATTGTCAAGATTAGGCCAACATTGCTATTTTTCCCTGCAAGTTCAGGTTATTTTTCTTGCCTCCACATCCCTTCCTCAAAAGCATAATTCAATCAAAAATTAAAATTATTTTTGTTACCTAATAAAAAGGCTGCATCAGGAGGTGATAGGCAGAACAACTTTGAGATGTTAGATTACCGACACTAGGCATTCCAAACACACTCTAAACATGCTCCCTTCTGGCTGATGCTAATCTGTAATTACAGTCTATAAAGACAGGGAGCACTGCAAAAAGCTCCTCCAAAGATCATTACTAGCTATCATCTTGCCCAACGCAGAAAGGATGGGGGAAAGAAAATGAAACCACTAATTTTGGCAGGTTGAATAAACACCCATATCTGCAGCCAAGCAGATTGTTGTCAATAGCACGAAAGAGATTCTTTATCTGCTTTTTACACAGGTGTCTGTTCACACATTTCAGTGTGAGCTTTACATTTCTCACAACCATGTGACACTGCTGACTCATGTTCAGTCAGTACAGACCTGATCATCTTCTACAGATCTGTCATTCTTGCACTTCAGTAGTATTCCTACCAGAAAGGAGAACTTTTCACTTTATTATATTTAATTATACCTTTCTTTTGTTTGTTCTGAAGTATTCTTCTAGCTTGTTAACATCATTCCAAAGAACTGACTAATTCTGCTGTAGAAGCTCATCCTCACCTGGTGTCATCTGCAAATTTAAGATAAGCACTAGTAGCCCCAAACCCTGTGCAGACTGCTTGAGAAGCCCACTGATTCCTATTCAGCAAAGCCATTAATAACTACTCTTTGATTAGAATTGCTCTAGAGCTTTATATATGGCCTTTGGAACCTCATTCCTCCTTTCTAAGTTTTCATACGCAATTACAAATGGCTCCACAATTTTATAACCAGAGCTGTAAACGCCTCGAAGAAAATGTCTTCAGATCTAAATATTCTGAAACTATCCACTAGATAGAAGGCCACAGATCAGGTCAGGATCTACCATGACTTCTTTTATATTAGTTTTGATCATAGGATTAAAACACTTCTTGGTGAAAAACAAGGCACAAAAGCAGATCTCAGTCTTACTGCCAGTGTCTGCCACAATCTCTCCTTCCTGTTAAGCACTGAAATAAGCAACCCCTTGGTATTGGCATGCAGAGGGCTTTCTTCTAATATTTTATGCTCCTGGCTGATTGGTTTTTCTTAGCTTTTCTCATATTTTCCCTGCAAATACTCTTTGCTATTCTTTGGCAGTCATTCTTAGCAATTCAAACTACATTTCATTTTCTGTACAATTCCTTCTTGAGGTCTAAGTTCTTGAAGAATTCATGTTTTAGCTCTCCCTCACTTAAGGATAGCTACTGCCTGCATTCTCTCAGGACCTGCCAATTCTCTTGAGCAACTTTTCTCTTGCTCTGGCACTGTATCTATATCAGTAACTTAGGGATCTCAAATATCCCTTCTTTAAGTCAAATATTTATTTGTTCTTCTCTCTCTCTTCTGTATCAGAGACATCAATATTTGATAATTGTCACTCACCCCACTTTTCATTTCTGCATTTCACCTGTTCACTTTTAGCCATCACAACACAATCCATGAGCCCACCTTTAACTCTTTCTTCAAACCCCAAAACCTGGAAACCGTGTGCAAAACATTTTAAGCAGATATTGGGCCATCGGGATCCTTTCTATCAGATAGGTTGGCAGTTAACGACCCACATTACTGCTCAACAGCACTTTGAGCAACCTCGGCTGGCTTAGTATTCTTTTGATCATTAGAAAAATAAGATACTAAGATCCCCGATGGAAGTCTCTGGATCTGTCTTGCTACACTCGACTCATTAGAGCAGTGTGTATTAAATACCTCTATATAATTAATCAGTATATCCACTTCTCCCCAATAGTTCATTTCCTTGCCTTTTTTTTTTTTTAAATAACTCCTCTTCAGTATTCAAAAACTGTGGCAAAACTTCTTTGTCTTTCCTCCTGAACAATTAATATCTATGTTATTATCTATATAAAAACTTCCAATTCCTCTCTTTACGTCCATAATCCTTGCATTGTAGTACTCAAGATACATTGGCCCTTGGCATATGAAGTAAGGGCTACCAGAAGCACTAAGGATTTGAAGGATACCTTAAAAATAAGTACTAAAGACTCATTTTTCTTTCTGTCCTAGCATATAATGAAATGATAATGGTCCTTTGCTGTGGCTAGCCAGAAGGAGAACGTTACTGACAGATGGATGCCAAAAGAAAAGATCTAAAAGCAACTAACAGTCCTAAAGTGATGAAGAAGATTTAAGAATCACAGTCTGCTGCTATAGTTCAGACTGCTGAGTAGTTCTAATTAAGACTGTTCAACCATACTTTTGGATTTTACATAATCAGTACTTGGAAAACTCCAAATCCCATTGCAACTTGATATTTTTACTATTCTTCTTATAAAATAACATGTCAAGTGTTTTTGCCATTAAAAAGCTTTAGTATTTTAAAGGGGATGGAAGCACAATGAAGAAAAATCACCAATTAAATAATCACTTTCTTCATACAAGAGCTGATTTTTCATAGAGAAAATTAGAACTGTGGATCTGTGCAGGACAGAATACATAATGAAATAGAAGAATACCTCACCCTTTTTGGACAGCAGGAATGCATAGCTAAATAAATATAGCCCCATATTTCTAATTTCTTTGCAAAGTTTAAAAATAAACCCTCAGAGGTAATATAATCTTAAACTGTATGGATTAACCTTTTCCAGGTGTAGCAACCACCAGCCAAAAGATAGAAGGAGTAAAATTCATATTCTAGCAAAAGGCCAGAAATAAACCGCTGCACTTCAACATACCCTAGGGATGCTTGATCTGACTGGCCAAATTAGGCTGAATTTCATTTTAAGAGAGCTTCATAGAGTAAGATAATGGAATTATCACTTGCCAGCAGGGGTAAAATGTGTTTCACTTAGCATGAAGACATTTCCTATGCAGGCATCTACAGTTAAACTAATCAGACCGGGATCTCTTTATGGCTCAATTTCGAAATATATACACTTTTTAAAGGATGAGTTCATCTGACCTATTTTAGACATCCACTTCTGAATGAGGTAAACCTACCTACTGTAAAGGAAATCTAGACAACTGGCTCATTTTGTGGCCAGATGAAACCCACCCTTGATACCACTGTAGTCCACTGCTAGATTAAAGCAAAGACAAAAATAGAGATCCAAAAGACACCAATATCCTCTTTCACAGCAAAGATTTTATAATAATTTAAGGAGAAATATGTCACATTCTGTGAATTCCAGATTACAGAGCTGGTTCCAGCATCCCTTTGTTCAACAATACTTTTCCAATGTTTCATTTGTAATCTCAACCTTTTCTTGCAGAAGGAATACCACAGCAAAGGGCTTTAATCACACAGTAGTTATTTAATTTTGACATGTGATTAGAAGCCCTAATAGACAGGAAAAACTTCATAAGAGAATCTCCGTTTTGTTAAAAAGAATTGCTTCTTTTTAAAGTACTGCAACATCTTTGGAGCCATAGATATTTTTAAAAGGTTTTTTGACAATATTCTGCAATTTTGTCATTGATCAAAAGTATGTATCTTCTCTGTATTGACAATAAACATTCAATAAAGAAATGGAGAAGACAAACTATTTTCCCAATCCACCTGATACACAAATACAACAACATAAACTAGAATCTATTTCTATCTGTAGAATAGAGACAATATTAGTATTACCACTGCATATAAACTTCAGTCTGCCTTTACTCCAAATAAGAAACTGAAGTGACAACTTTTTGCCAGGAGATGCAAAAGAAGTATTACAACACTTGACAAGATATTTGTTACTGCTAACAGAGCAGAGAAAACTGCAGGAACATCTGCTAGCTCACCCACTTGCAAGTTGTTGTACTCATTTATTTTTACCCTGCATTGTCTCACGCTAGAGCTAAAAATATTTTACCTCAATTTTACCTGGTTTCTGGAAACTCAGTCAATAACATCTACAAGGAAATGTGGTATTAAAGTATAAAATAAAAGGTTTCAGATGAAGTTTAAATTATTTTGGTTTCATCAGAGCCATACTGCGAATGGCAAAGCCAACTGACTTGCAGTGTTTGTCTCAGAATTTTGGTTTAGCAAAATTACCTTCTTACTAGAGGTGAGCCGTGCACTCTCACAAACCTGCATAAGTATCTATGGATTCATGGATATATAATATATTATAGCAAAAAAAAAAAAATAATAGTCTCACTCACATGCTGCTGATGATGCTCCGCCTTTACCAAGTTAGACAATGCTAAGACGAGCTTCTTTAGTAAGAGATTTTTCTGTGAAGTTTCAATGAACATAAAAGCTAGGGTGCTTTGACTTGACAACAACATACTATATATTTATTCACCTTTTTTGTTTCGCATATCCTCTGGGCAACTCTGGAAATATCAGCTCTGCCTGCCAGATTCATACTGGACTGTGAATTCCAGTGTACCCCCCATCACCTTAATAGGTCTAGACTCAACCATTAACTGCTTTGGCCCAAACATGACAGTGGATTTGACAACCTCATATGTTACATGAAGAAATCCACTAAGAGACAGATTATCTACATTGGTACATTTATATTTCCAGCTGCCTCTTCTGATTGCAACAAAGTACCCTTTTCACCAAAAGGGAAAGCATCCCTCTGAGTTCTGTATAGATACAAACTACCTGAGCTGAAGCAACTAGGAGATTAAAGCATATTTAAGAAACCAGCAGGAAAGACCAGTTTGCTTTCTAGTTTAATCACTTCAGTTGCATTACTTGCTATAGCACTATAGTAATACTAAGATCATTAAGCAGAAGCACAGCCATAACAGGATTTTCATTTTATGTATCTAGACTAATTTTGCTCTGACATATTGCCAGCACAAACCAATCCCTTCAAAATTTATGCAAATCCAAACCTGTGCATTAAACATCCAGAAATAATTCCTATTAAGAGCAACATCACAGAAGAAAATAGTCATATTATTTTCTCAGTATCAGTTACCTCCATACAGATGTTGACAGCAAGCTTCTGAACTCTTGATATCTACACGTAATAACAACCTTTCATTAACCATCTAGAGAATGCCACAAGCAATCCTGTTCAAAAGTAAAACATGAGTAACACCTTACAGCCAGAATACGATTCTGAACCTGCATAACTAGAAAAAGTAGTCTGGCTGCGCAGCCAAAGTCCTCATAAAAACAAAAGCTTTTAAATACCAGTATTTAATTTTTACAATTACCCCATGATCTCATAGACAATATTTCTAAGCTTGAAGGGCCAGAAGCTGTGAGGTTATTTATGGAGCTAGGCCTCTGCAGAAACTTAACTCTCATCTGTCTCAAATACTTAACAAGTGATGGGAAGAAAAAGGGAATTAGCTGCTCACCATTTATCACTGCAAGAAGTAGCCTTGAAAGCCCATAAATAGCAGATAAACCTTTTTTACTGATGTGGTTACGATAAGTAGAATAGGACAATAACTTAAACCCCCCTTTCACCTCCTCCAATATTCTGAGGGCGGTGACAAAAGAACAACACTCCTTGAGTTTAGCTACACTATACTGGCCCTTCCCTTGGTAATACTGTATTTTGCTTAACAAGCCTTACCTCCCTTGAACCGTGCCCATGAAGAAATTGCAAGGCAGATAGGCACTATAAAAGAAAACCTTAAATTATAATTAAAAGACCACCAAAAAATGCCACTCATTCCACATTAAGGCAATTTTAGGATGGTTTTCAAGTAGAAGCCTACGTTGCTGAAAAAAGCTTTTGTTTTGCTTTTTTCCCCACTGGGTGTGAGCATTTTTTTATATTCATGAGTATTAACAGTGATATCAACATCTCATTTCTTCCTGTGTTATAGATTTCTTATAGCTCTCTTCTCTACAGACAATGACATCTGTGTGCCCTGAAACTCACAGGTTTAATCTATTTATAATTGAAGTGGAAAGAATATTTCACAGAAATGTATCATTCAAGAAACTGTCTCTCTTTTTCTTTTTATAGAACAGCAGTGGAAGATTTTAATCTTTTACTTTAAAAATGCAGTGTATTTACCATCTGGACAGTTTTGCTTAGTCAAGCCCTTTGGCATATTTTCTGTTCCTTGACTCAGTAACTGTGTTAGCAAAGGATTATTTTCAAAATACAGTTGCCAGAACAGAATATTGCTGAAGGGACCTGGAAGATGCAGACATTTCTGAGGATGCTTAATGCAAAATCAGACTCAACTGATAGGGAAAACTTAATGTAAGAAAGGTCTGACTACAACTTAAGCAAATTCTTCTAAAAGGTCAAATGAATATTCCCTTTTCTTCCATTATTATCATGGCACTAGTAATAGTACTATTTCTGTGCTGTTTATTTACTAGAGTATCTGTATTCCCTAAAAATTGCTGAATTGTTCTAAAACAATACAATTAATACATTAGAGACCTGTTCATAGACTTCATTCTGTATGAAAGAGTAAATTAAATACTTCCATATGTTTACTGGAGCCAGATATTCTAGCTTTTAATAGGAAAAACATCTGCTAAAATCAAGCCAATACCAAGCACTACTGTATTACTTTTTATAAGACATACAATTTGTCTATCACTTTTTATCCTCTTTGCTGAAGTACAAAGTGACCATGAAGACCTACTCTGTAGTTCCAAGAAGTTTTTTATAGTTTTTCTGTGAAACAATAAATAGCGAATTACTGTGACCTTTTGAATTTGGAATGGCCTCTCCAATAGGTCAAACTGTCTCCTTACATATAACTTGGCAGTTGTTACCTGTTTTCAGCCTCAGGTCAGTCATTTATAAAATACAGTTCTGTAAGCTAACAGTGAGGTTTTGGATAATCCTCCCATACTTCAGAGAACACAACTGCAAAAACAAACTTGCCCAGAACTTCAGACTTCCTCCTCCTGGAGAAAGAGACCTGAAAAATTTCTAAAACTGAGCTACTGAAACAGAAAATTGAAAGACTGCCTCTATAAAAAGGATATTTCCTGCCTTCCTTGCCTGATTTCTTACAGCAGGAGATCGAGAGCTCTTGCATTCTATGGAAAGCATCCTTAAAGATCTGCCAGCTCTGTTCTGCTCCCTTGTCCCTGAAGGCAGTTTCCCAGAGCATATTATTGAGTAACTCCTTGAACAGCTGAAAGTTTGCATTCCTAAAATTCAGGGTCCTGATTTTAATCTTCACCTGACCCACATCTCTCAGGCCTGTGAACTCCATCCGTGTGTGATCGGCCAATTCAGTCTTGGCTAGTTGTGGGGAACCCATCAGGGATGCTCTCAAAGAGTCAGACAACAGAAATAAGTACATGGAAATAATCTGGTCTGTTGGTTTTCTTTTTTTGCTTGTGATGGTTCAAAACTTTTGAGAGCTTTGCTTCACCAGGAAATGCTGAAACAGCACCACTTGAACTATCTTGATGGGAAACTGTTGCTTGCCTTTGGGAAATCTAGATGCTATGAGACAGATATAATCTGGAACATGGGAATTGTTTCACATATGTTTATGAGGACAAAAATCCTGCCAATTTAAGAGTGTAAACTGAAGAAGAATTTTACTTTCTCTTTAAGCTGACATTAAGCATTTACATTTCAGGCTAGCCATAAATGTACAATAGATATGGTTTCCTCAGCTTTTCTTAACCGGAAAATGAAAAAAATATTAGTTCACTCTTGTATTTTACTCTACGGACATCCTTATTTACTGCAGGTCCTGGTACAATGCCTCCAGATAACTGATGTGTCAGTGGTTCTGATGCTTATACAGGTACCAAGAATCTTCACTTAGCCAGTGCTTGGGACAGTGTGTGTGCACTTTGGATCACAATGGACAGCCACAGAACTGATACGGCTCCCTTACCGTGGCCTCCCTGTTGTCACTGATTTTTACCTCACAGTGTCTCAAGCAAATGCTTTTTTCTTTAGAACTTTAAGTATTGTCAGCCTCATTTACTATTCTTCACCTTATGGAAATAATATTTATTTCTCTTAACAGTGGTCTTTATAGACTAAATACAGAAAACAACTTCAGTGTTTCAGTTATTTAAGTTTCTATTGTTTTGTTTCTATGACCGTGCAAACCTCACCCCAATTCCTTGTTCAAGCCAATTCAGAGTGAGTGTAGATCAAGATCTGTTTCATCTTCCATTAGGTTTGCTGACAGAAGTGGCAATCTGAAACTCAGAAATCTTGAGCCACTGCCTAACTTATGAGATGTTATAAGACTATGTATTAGTCATTCCACCCTCACTTTTTCAAGGTCATTGCTATAATTGCCAAAAAAATTCCTAACTCAATTGTGTTGTTTCTGGACTATCTTCTTCCTCCTTTATATTCTGTGACATGTATAGACCCATTTCTGTTTTCCAAGTATAACTCATTGTAGTCTCAATGTAGATAACTAGAACTAGCAGAAGTGTCCATGGAAGACACCTTTCTGATTTAGGAAGGCCCAGAGACATAAGTTATGAATACTAAGAGAATACTGTGGGACAGCAGCTGTGTAAGCTTCTCTTGTCCTTATTGGATATCTGCTAATATTAAATCAGAGACAGTATACTGGACTACACAAAGGCTGGCCATACTTACATAAGCAAGAGGACAAGCAAACTTAGAATAGTTTGCCTCATCTTAATTTTTATCTCTAGCCCATATTTTTGCTTACCAATGCACTTATTGGCATCAGGTAGCTGATGATTTTATTAAATTGACTGGACAGCACCTGTGCTCATTTAATGACAGAATTTAAATCATGTTTTATTTCAGGAATTATGTAAAGTAATACAAGTTTGCTGGCTTCAAATTGCATAATTTAAAATTCATCAGTGTTCCTATCCCAGCTCACACTTTAGCCATTGCAAAGTTACGGTTATGCTCTTCTAATTGCATTGCATATATCAGAGAATGATAAATCCATTTATTTTGCATAATTTAGTGTTCAAACTTTACCAAGCTCTTCATATTGAGTGCCACAATTTGTAGACATTCAGTACTAAGACTTTTGGTAATGACAAATGTTCTCCTTTTTTCAGTTTCTTCAACTCTGATGCTAATAGATCCAATTATGACCCTTCAGTAGAGAGGATCACTGCAGAGATTCTGTGTGAGTCTCTTCTGGATCATCTCAGTTATGGCTCAGTCTAGATAACTGAAGAATAATGTTTTCCACAAAGAATATGCTATAAAACCCCTTAGTGCTCATTTTTAATGAAGAATTGCCTTCTTTGAAGCCAGCAGTTATACCAGTGAGTTACTTATTTTAGAAATAATAGCAATGAAAGTATTAATTCTTATGAATAATCAGTCCAGTTTTCAGCTAGCAATCTTCTCATACACATGGACAACTCTATTCTTGTAAATACGAGTGCGCATAATTTTGAAGTACTAATTCTTGCACAATAGATTTGTTACTCTGTAAATGTAATGCTTACTTCATTAAGAAAGTCTATTGCATTAATTGGCATGTCTGACACGTTAACAGTGTGCAGGCAGGGGTGCATGATTTAAGTTATGCTCCCACAAGTACAGGCTGAAGAGAATTTAAAAGGAATTACAAAGTAAATGAGTCTGATTTAAAACAGAGTATCGTAAGGCCTCTATCTTGCTGTATCTGTATGTGCGGTACAGTGGGGTTGGGGAAAGAAAAGCTATTACTTGTCTTTGTGTTCTTCCAGGACTTTAGCCTTACTCAAGAGCCAACTGCAGTTTTCAGATGGCAACTGATCTTTACACTATGCATTTAAGAAAGACTATAAAGCAGTTTGGAATTAGCACCCTCATAGACTACACTGGTAGAGATGCACCTCCTTGACTTTGAGAAGTTCTCTCCCTTTCCATCACTGTAGCTGAGGAATGTATCAGATCCTGTCTGCCCTTCACTATCCCTTTCCTCAAGCAGTTCTTACAGGATCCTGTTGTCTATCAGAACTCTTGGGTAGAGGTAGCAAAACAATACAAAAGTTACAGGGGAATTTGAGTAGCTGTAAATTCTCCCACCAAACAAACCAAGCCTCAATTAACAGCATCTTTAAACTGAGGAAATACTTGCAGGAAAATAAAAATTCCAGGTCAAACCTCTGTGAGGTTTCTCCCTTGCCTATATTGCAGCCCTCCTGCTTGACCTGCTTTCGTTTCAGTCTGTCAGACTCAAGCTACTTCATGTTGTTCCCTGACTGAGCTGTCATGAAATTCATTTTGATCATGTTATCTCTTGGATTAAGATTTTCTTTTTATTTTTTTTTTTTTTTTTTTTTTTTTTTTTTTTTTTTTGTGGAGATCAGGGATGTAATCTAAAAGTTTTACTTATGTTCAAGGTACTTCAGGCCTCTCATCCATGTTATTTATAGGAACTGATCGATGCCTCTGTTCCATCTTGGAGCTTGTGCTCGGCCTTAGATTACTGTCTGCCTTGACTCCCTGTTATTCTCTGTTAAAATTCAAGCATTTTTCATTTTGGCTCCTGTACATTCCGATTCTTGCCAGGAACCTTAACCAACAACCACTTACATCAAAAATGTTAAATTAGACATGGGCTTAATTGTTTTGCTGAACTGGGACATAAGTTTCTGTGCAACCTCATGATATATCTATATGAGTAGGTACTGCAGGCCAGCAAAAGTGCTTCTTTAGAGTGAAATAAATGTTCCCAGGATTTAATATTGCACTGCATGTTTCAGAGATTTACTTTGGACTAGGTTTAGTCTGGCCACATGGATTTAATGCTCATTAGCAGTTGGAGTGAATTAGGCACATTTCTGAAACACTTTTCAGTTCAGTTTCACTGAAGTGAAATCTGAGTTCACTGCAAGGCCATCCTCCAATGTGAACCAAAACATGCTAAATGGGAACAATCAGGAGGCTCTTCTTCTGAGCCAAACTCACACAGGAGTGCAGATGCACTTTTAGGCTCCCCCGTGTAGGAAAGAATCATTACTATTTCCTTTTCCTGCATTTTTCCAAATTTATTCCATGGAGGTTAAGATTTCAAAAGTGATTACTATACTGTTAACTTAATACAGTGATTGGGCTTTTAAGCTCACAGGCTGTTTTTAACATATATAATGCAGTGCCAGACAGACACTGTCTCCAGTTACAGACTGGTAAAACACTTAGCACAAAATGAAATTCTAAGGTCTTCTCTAAGATCTTCCTTCAATGGCTACTATTTAGATTTAAAAAACACTGCAGAATTGGCTATTTGGATAGACTATTAAAGACAGGAACTTCAGCTTGTGTAACATGCTTTAAGAAATGAAGTAATGCAGCCATGGCAGTTAGTAGCGGCAATGTTAGTCTTTTCAGAACTACCCTGTAATCAGTGGTCCGCCATATATTTTAAGCAGCTTGACAATGACTTTCCATTTCATGGAATCATAGACTGGTTTGGGTTGGAAGGGACCTGAAAGATCATCTAGTTTCACCCCCCTGCCATGGGCAGGGGCACCTTCCACTAGACCAGGTTGCTCCAAGCCCCGTCCAACCTGGCCTTGAACACTGCCAGAATGGAGCAGCCACAGCTTCTCTGTGGTGAGGCTAGGGCCTCACCACCCTCACAAGGATGAGCTTCTTCCCACTACCACTTGATGGGTATGTTCACAATTTTGTCAAAACCACATAAATTCAATTCTCCATCATTTGCACGTGCTGAAAACTCAATATGAATCTCACAGAAGTGTACATCAGGAGAAAATATAAAGAATCTATTAATGTTACATCTTCATCAGTATCAACCAACTGCCTGCCTGAAGGAGAAACATGCACACCTGTATTTGGAAAGGAGGAGAGGAGAAGCAGCACATTTATTCTATTACCAGAACAAATGAAATAAAGTGAAATAAAGCAAGAACACAAGAAAAGATATTGAAGTTCACACTTGCTTTTTTTCTCTCTTACTTAATAGCAATATATGCCATCAAGGCATCAAATTTTCTATTTGGTATGTTTTGGTTTTGTCAGCAAAAACAGTGAATATGATGGCTGAATGATTTACCTGACAATAGCATAATCACTTTTTGCTGCCTTCTAGGCTCCTGACTGCTAAAGCAATATAGGTTTTATTCAATAAAATGCACATTTCTATATATTCATTATAAGTATATCATGACTCAGACAGGAAAACCTCAATATTCAATTACGTAACATATCCAGATGATACAGCCCTTTGAACAACAAAACCTTTCATGTAATCTTCAGGTTCCTAATGAGAACTGTGACATAATTTGGTCTTTTGAGCTGTTGGCCTGAAATAATGGGTAGCTCCCTAATTCCTTCCCCTACAGGGCACTTTCTCTGCTTTCCTTGTGCCTGTCTGAAACAGGCAGGATAAGGCTAAGTCCACTTAAGAATGAGATCACATCTAGATTAGCCAAAGGGAATTGTGAATGTGGTCCTTCCTTTATTATATTAGAGATTTTGCTCATCCTATATCCAGCACACCGAGTTGGTGCTGACACACTGTGACACTTGTCCAGGTTCACTACCAGATTAGCATATGCCTCTCCAACCATTCTTCTCTATCCTTTTCACCCTTGCACTGCTTCAGAGTTAAGCCTCATTTATTAAAGCCAGTGTGTTTCAACTGTGACAATGATTGTGAACGCCAAAATTTTGCAGGTTTTCTGCAGGAATTTCTGAAAGGCCCGATGCTCTGAAGCAGTTACAGCAATACATACCCTCAACTATCACAGCTTTATAAACACCTCATGCTGGAAAACCAGAACTGAAACAAACCAGGTGACTTAATTACATTTTTGTTTAGATCTTGCTGCAATTTCTTAGGCCAAATCATAAAACCATCACTAAGGTAAAAGTTATTGGAATGGAAATACAGACTGACTCTATAAAAATCAAGAAGAGAACAATTCACAAACCATACAAGGAGTGAATTCTTTAAAGTATGTGATTTTAATTGGACTCTTAGATGATATAAGTAGTGATCTTGGAAGAAGACACAAAGCTACCGGGAATAACATGGTAGCAGAAACCCACTACAATTTAACATGCCAACAAACCTACACGATACTACAAGCATAAGAGAGGATGAATTGCTTTAAGACTAAGACTGATGAGAAGGAAGTGACATTTCAGTACGATTCATCACTTATTGAATTTTATTGAGTGGTGGGTTGCTCATTCTGAAAGTCTTCAGCCTTAAGAAGAAAAAAATACTTGAAGAGAAACATTACAGTTTTCATATGAGTTCAATACAGCAAAATCATCCAAAATAACTGGAAACTGGACAGATTATTATGTTACCTGTTGGCAATTTCTTATGGTGAGTGCATATATAAGCACACTATTTGCATAAACACACTATTCACTTAACGGGGTGACGTGTCTATATAGATATGTACACTCACAGATCAATAGGCAAATAAAGGATTTTCAAAATGTGCAGCCCAATCTGCATTGCATAAATTGTTATGAATTGTTCCAACTCTTCATTCTGTAATGTGAGATTTATGGAGCTCTAAATCCCATTTGTATTTTTATCTGAATCAGCCTGCTCATCCCTTGCTGCTCTGCCTTCCCAAATCAAATCCAGTCAGTTCTCCCTAGCTCTGTCTGAATGTTTCCTTTGATTGAGTGATGTTATTTCTAGAAAAAACACTCAAATCAATTTAATGCAAATTCCTTTTCACGTCCTGGTTGACCCATCAGGACATCGACAATAACAGATTGAAGTAGTTACTTCCTGAGGCAGATGACTCATTGAGTGCTTAGTAATCAATTTTCATCGTTGTGACTGCATAATCTGTCTTTGGGGTTCTGTTACATATCGTGACTAGAATGCCACAGAATCTCGGACTGCCTGATATCGAAAATGAATGGTGAGCCATCAGCCATTCAGCCATTTTATACTGCACAAACAACCGCAACAGAGTTACATCTAATACAGAAAGGATGTGGCTCTTCTCATGCACGCTAATGAAAGGCAGGAGTAAATCCAGGCAACCTGATGGTGATGTAGTAGTTGTAGACCAACACACAACAGCTGAGATCAGAATCTGGTCCTCTGGGGATATGCCAGCTTAACATCGTGAAATCAGAAGCAACTCACTGCATTCAACCTTTTTTCATCTTTGTAAGAAATCTGTTTCATCGCTCCTAAACTGAGAGGTGTGTAATTAAAGCAAAGTGAAGGAGATTTGATCTATTATAGAAAATGTCCAGATCCATTTATGAAAATTTTGGTGGGAGAATTGGGGACTTAGAGCATCTATTTCAATATGTTATGCCTATACATAAGCTTACTCCATACATAGACCTGCATCCTAGCAGGGTTTCATAGCATCCAACATGCATCTCATACAGGACATTTCAAATAGTGATACCGCATTATAGTGACTGCATAGTTTACAGTCATCCAGAAAGATCACCAGGAATGGGTGCTTCAGGAATGTGTTTCTAGCACAACGTCAGGAGGAAACTCCAAACTGTATCACCATAAGTTATCCTGCAAAAACAGGTTCCTGCCACACACAGTGCATGACTAACAAGGCTGAAGTCCAAGCTGTTGCCTCAGCACAATAGGATGAATTCAGATTCTGATTCTTCTCGTGTTGTTACCACTGAATTCAGGCTCCTTCATAATTAGATTGTGTAGGTAACGATCAAAACCAGGGCAAAGTGCAGATTTTAAGTACTGTTTTAAGGTAAGAACTTTAGTTCTTAAGATTCATATCAGCTGGACAACTTGTTCAGTTTTGTTACATGTTCCTCATTCTCCTTGGTGCCTCTTTTTAAAGCAGCACTTAAAAGGTTTGATAGTGTTTGACACTGTAGCTTTTTGACAGGGAAACTGCTCCCTCCAACCAATTTGTTTATGAGAAGTACCTAGCCTAAGAAGGAATTTGAGGGGCAAAATCCATAAAGTTTAGAGGCATAACATGCAGTGCAATACCAGCCAGCATTCTGCAAGAAATGTAGCAAAAACCAACCACAAAATCAGGGGAAGTTCTGAGTTTAACCTGGTCCACAAATGTTACTGCACAAAAAGTCTACGCTTCACTATGAATAAATCTGACTTGCTGCAGCAGCTTCTGCATGATCTTCAAGGCACAGGTATGCAAAATCTACCATCTTATCAAAGAAACAGTTTCATTAACATTTGAGAAAGGTTTCTGTCTAACCATGAAACTGATTGTTTAGCAGCTATCTACATGTAAACAGGAAAAATATCTACTAAAGAAAAACTGTAAGGAAGTTTCTTGCATGTTGCATTCTTCTTGTATGTTGTTCTTGTATTTCTTGTATGTTCACAAACACATGTTCAGCCAAAAATATTTTAAACTAAAGCAGTACAGGAACTGCAGCATGGTCAAGAGTATACCAGCATTATTCTACTTTAACAGCTCTCTGGTGTAGCCTAATTCTTATACCCTGAAAGCAACTGCAGCCTCTCCCACTTAAAGCTTTCACGTCTGGTTTTGGTTCCAATTTAGATCTCATAGCAGTTGTGGTAGAAGACATACTGCAACAGAAGTACCAGGATGCACCTCAGAGTCCTGACAGCAATTGCTGTAGGATTTGGTATCAAGCTATTCAGAATATCAGCAGCTGTTTGATAACTACATACAGATTCACCATGCCTAAGAGCTGACCTCCTTAGCATTAACACACAATAAGATGGCTCGAGCCTGGACCCCATTCTCATTCACCACGATTCCTTAAGGAGCTTACCAACAATAACCTTCAGATTAGCTCTAGAAACAGAGAAAGGAGTTTCGGTAGAAGACCCTACTGTAAATGGACAGAGTCATGAACTAACTGCTCCCTGTAAAGATGCTCCAAGGCCCTGCACCTCTGCTAACCAATGCTGCTTGTTCAATGTCTGTGTATATATCTCTCTCTAATACTGAAACACTTACAGATGTCATGAACCAGTCTGTGATAATTTAAGTGTCCAAGTGAACATGTAGTAGCAGCATGATCACAGGAGTGAGCTCTGATATTTCACATGACATAACAGAATGCCTAGTAATTATCAATGAATTGGCTAAGACCAAAAGAGAAGCGCTCCTAAAGGAAAAGCACATACAGAGATTCTGGAAAGCAGAGCCACAGATATACTTAACAATAGCACCTGCCTTAGCTACAAGTACAGTTCCTTTTAATCATGGTTATTATCTCCACAGGTAGCTGCTCTTTTACCTTCCTGATTTTAACTATTGTGCCACTAAAACATACTGTCAAACAGGTAGGATTTTGTCTATTCAAGACAGTTGCTACAATAAAATGAAGTATAAATAAAAAGGACAAATACAGGCGGGCAGAGAATGGATTGAGAGCAGCCCTGAGGACAACAACTTGGGACTGTTGGTCAACAGGTTCCTGTGACGCAAGGTGTCTGGACCCTGTTTTGTTTCTCTGTGTTAATACATGATCATTTAAAAGCAGCTTCTAACTTGGCAAGCCCCTCTCAAGGTTTTAGCCAAAGTGCAGCACTTAAGTCTACAAGGAGCCTGCTCCTCTTAATTCTGCCAAGTCAGAGCACTTTCGAAGGGAGAACTTTTTTCTACTTAATTTGTGACCACACCTACCTGGTTTCCAGCAGCAGTGCGAAATATCAGCACCTTACTGCAGGATTTTGAGTAAAAAATTCACAGGGTGTTCTGCATAATGTTGTCAGCTCAACATAGAGGTGATAATGCATAACTCCAAAGTGATAAAGCCAGAGCTTTAAAAGAACATTCAACTTCCTTTTTGAAACAACCTCATATATGAAATACAGAAAACCTGCAGGAAATGTTTAAGCCGTTAAGAAATCAGTCGATGTGATCTACCGTTTCCTTTAGACTGAGCCACCCTAAAGATGTATAGCAAAAATTTCTAAAGAGTGCAGCAAAATAGCCAGAACCTGTTTGGAAGTTCATTTTAAAGGCATTGACTTTTGTTCAGTCACCTAGATAACACTAACACTAACCATCACCTAAGTAACTGTGGGTACACAAGATAGCTTGCCCATACCCACAAAAATTCTCGCCAAAAATATTTTATTCAATTTTTTTTTTTGAAAGCACAGCTCTTCTAGCTGGTTTATAAAAACAGCATTACAAAAAATAGACAGAAATAAAGAAATAGTCCAAGTTTACTTATCACAACCCACAGGATGAAACTTACCTGTCCTGACAAGCAAAGACGTATTAAAAAATAACACATGCACGATCAGAAAACAAAGAAAATTTACAGAAATATTTGCAACTCAAAAAGTACGAGATCATTTATAACAAATATGTTTCCTATCTCTAGTTTTTAAGTATAATAACTTACTGTGGTTGATGAGAATAATCTCAGTTCTGCATTAACACAATTGACCTCTACAGTGACACATTAGTTAAAGTGCAGCATGAAGCACAAAGTCCCATGAATGTAACCATAGTTGCAGTGGGTGGAATATAATTGACCTTTACATAGTTCAGATGCACAAAGGTTATGACACCTGCTACTTACAAAGTGTTCATGGCTGCTCTTGGGAAATCGGTTTTCCTGTAGACACCTGGCTGATTATTCTGAATCTTCATACGTACACATACATCATGCTGAATATAATTTTTAGTACTTACAGCAATTCTTCACAAGGCTGCACATGAACTGATGTAACCAGGCACTACAGATCTGTTTTAAACACATTCACCTTTCTGGTTCCCCTCTCCTTAGTCCCTTTGTACTCTGAGGAGGACACCTCCTCTGCTCCAGTGCAGGAGAGCACATGTTCAATGAACATTTATGCACCAAGCACTGATGGCAAAGGCAGAACCCTGACTGTACAGAAGTGGAGACTTTACCGTCTGTGAGAGATTTCTATGGGCTCTGGCAGGACACGTGCTTCCCAGCTTCAGTGCAGCTCACAGCAGCCTGCTGCAAATGTGAGTGACTCAGGCCTAGCAGTGGCTATGTGCTGGGTAGGGTACTGGTTGCTTCCACCTTGGTTACTGCGCACAATTAGTTTGAAATACTCAAGTAACTGATACAAGTGTGTTGTGTTTAGATGTATTTTTCACAGGGCTTGGGAGATGACACTCCTAGGCAACCACCAGTACACACAGACTGAGAATGTCCTCTTGAAATGTCCCATCCAAAATTTGGAAAGGATAGGTATGGATTTTGCCATCTTTTTTCAAATATTCCAGAAAGAGCAGACAAGGTTCAGAGAATACATCATCTGTCTAAAAGGCCTGTGTACTGATGACTAGAAGAACCTGATCCATAAGGGGCAAGTCTTACAGAAAGAAATAGCTTTTGATTTAGCCACGGTCAGGGAAAGACCATGGCTTGCAAGCAAACTATGGAGATTAGCTCTGTAATGACAAATAAATGCCATCATATACAGCAGATGGAAAAAAAAAATCCAAATCAGTGACATTTCAGCCATATAACAGAGAGAAGGCTCATTAATGAGAACATCTGAAAGTAAAATTCTTGCAAACAGCACAGACATTGTTTAAACATATCATATTAAAGTCTCAGAGTAAATGCATATCAGGCATTAAAGCCTGAAAGGACAATCAAGTTAAGCTAGTAGAATTAAATAACTGAGGAAGGGTAATTATTAAAAATAAACCAACATTCATCAAAAAAGTAAAACTCATATGTAAATACATTAAAAAAAAAAAAAAAAGCCTAAAAACTGAGGAAGTTGGGGCTGTTCAGCCTGGAGAAGAGAAGGCTGCATGGAGACCTCATAGCAGCCTTCCAGGGTCTGAAGGGGGGCTATAGGGATGCTGGGGAGGGACTCTTCATTAGGGACTGTAGTGATAGGACAAGGGGTAACGGGTTCAACAGGGAGAGTTTAGGTTGGATATAAGGAAGAAATTCTTTCCTGTTAGGGTGGTGAGGCACTGGAATGGGTTGCCCAGGGAGGTTGTGAGTGCTCCATCTCTGGCAGCGTTCAAGGCCAGGTTGGACGAGGCCTTGGGTGTGATGGTTTAGTGTGAGGTGTCCCTGCCCATGGTAGAGGGGCTGGAACTGGATGATCTTAAGGTCCTTTCCAACCCTAACTATTCTATGATTCTAAATTTCGGCAAGTTAAATGTGGAATTATTAAAGCAGATGAGAGATTTTGGGAAATAACTTACTGCAAGCAGAAAAACTAGAAGTAAAAGCTGTTGAAAATACAGTTGAAGGAGGAAGCCTGTCAGAAAGCTGCTGTGATCAACAGATAATCAAGGCAGAAAAAGGGCATCCTGCCATTCCCAAAGAAGGTCTGGTTTTTGCATCCGTGTTCATTCATGACAGCATCCGAATACTCTCATACCAGTACAAGATGACACTGATTTACAGAAAAAGAAAAAAAATGAAAACCACCCCCCCCCCCAAAAAAAAAAAAAAAAAAAAACAAAACCAAAAACAACCACACCGCCTCAAAACCCCAAACCTGAATGGTAACAAAATTCCAGGACTAGAGGATACTCTAGAAGCTGAAAAGAGAACTAGTCTCTGTAGCACATGGTTACTGCTCACAACTAAATCCTAGCTTGTTCCTGAAAAGGAAGGATTCCAAATTCTCTGACACAAAAGCACATTGCTTTGATGTTTCCTACCAAAGTAGTGCCCTTGGCTGCAAAGCACGTCTGCCCTACGACTAGGACTTTTACACACAATTTCAGTATGAATGCAGTGGGACAGAACAAACTTACTCTATGGCACTGGCAAAACTTGTTGGAGAGGTGCAGCATGTATCTATCACTTTTTTAATTTTAGAATGGTGATGGAAAATTGCTCCCACCAGTACAGTTGGTAACAGCAATTTTTATCTATCATTAGCAGTTTAAGCAAGAGCCAAATATCAAATGGTCATAAGAACTGAAAAAAAAAAGTCAATATAAGAAAAGAGCTCATTTCCAGCAATGTCACATACCACATTATTGAACGACATGCACTGTGCCGTATTCAGCATAGCAGAGGAAAGTATCTAAGAGATTGATGCATAGCAGCAGCTGGCAAACACTCATGGCTATTACACCACCTTGTTCTTAATAGATAAGCTCTCAAAATCAGACATGAAGGTAGCACCAAAAGTCAGGAGAGGGGGGTTTGTTCAGGTGTTGTGGGTTTTAAGCGCTCTTGAGCTGCTATTTTTGTGAAAATGAAATATTCCCTTTAAATAAAGGTAAATAAATATAATGAACATGATTGACTCCATGTTGCAGTTGTTTGACTCCATGCTCTGGGGCTGAAGTGACAGAATCAAACCAGAGTACCTAATACACTAGTTCAGTACACAGCCCATAGCAGGAAGATGGAAAGGGTCTGCTTTCTCATGTATAAATATGTTCCTCTTCTAAAACCATTATAATTTTTCTCATTCAAATTAAAAGTGAAAGAAGTAAAAAGCCAGGATAGCACACATGAACATAATTAAAAATCTGGATCAGAACAGAGTGAAATTGCTAAACTGTCATGACCTCAACTGAAGTTCTGTGGAAGGTATCCCCAGCAGTTTGCAAACTTAGGATATTTGAAATAATATGGTTGGTTTAGTACAGTCCTTAATAAAACCACTTTCCTTCTTAGAGAAACATATTAGACTCATTTTCATTGGAAAAGCTTTAATACAAAGAGGAAAGGGGCTGCAAAAAAGCAGCTGGATTTATTTTCAGGTTTCCCTAATTAAAATTTAGTAAGGCAAAGTAGTTGATATCTGAGCTTATGTCCCTCTGAGGATATTTTGCTCCTAATGCATAAAACCCCCGACATTATCTTTAATGTTTAAAATAGCAATGCTAAATACTGAAAATCTAATCATTCTCTTACTCCTTGTTGGAAAATGTCAGTGCCAAAGCTGAGCTAAATATGCAACTTAATTGTCAGATCTTGCCCATCAAACTGAATGTCATGATTCTAGTTTAGCAAAGGTGCAAAGGGGTAAATATATGTTTCTGTTCACTTTTATTTTCCCCTAACCCCAGAATTACTGTACATAAGAAATGTGTATGTTTGCTTTTATTTGCGTGCATGCCCTTCACTCTCAGGCTCTTATCTTACTTTTATCATACGACTGAAAATTTCATTTCTATACTCTTTGCAGAATATAATGGATGATTATAAAGTAAGAGATGCATAGATGGCTGAATATACTTTGTTCCTATGAGAATGTTCATAAACTGCTAAAATCAAGCCCCAGAGCAAGACAAAGTTATAAGTACTGTGAAAAATATTTGTCTTTGAAAGAGCTCACTGGTATTGTCATGATAACAGCATATAAACACAGGTATTTAGATACAGCATTAAAATTACGAGCATACCACATGCTTTGGTGACACCATCATCTCACCTGAGCAATATAGAGGAAGAAGGGCGAGCCATTTATTTAGTTCAACTGTAAATAACAATCTTAGTAGCATTCCTAGGGATTGCTTTTAATTTTTATGGCTCCATGCTTTGTTCTAAGACAACATACTAGAGTAATGAAATATCTCTGAAGTAACTGGCCTGCAGTAACACTGAAACATGACATCAGTAGAGAGCAGAATCCCAAGCAACATAATGGGATTTCTGTTCATTCAATTTGCCACAGATGTAGTTAGCATGCCAGTATTCTCCTTGCAGAGATGCTACTATTTATGTTTCAGTTGCTTATTAACATAGTCACTTAGAAGTATATAATGCTGCTAGCTCAGCTACCATTCCACACAAATCTAATTTGGCCTTGAAGAGTGTTGCTAGTTCTATGGATATGAGGAATTGTTTGACAAACAGAACAACAGCCTAATGCATCTGGCAAAACCTGAAGTTCTGCATTTGATTTGTGCCTGCTACAGCAGAGGAAGGAAGAACAGTAGTCACTGCAGCTATCAAATCAATGTCTTTCACAAATGTTCCTCTGGTCACAGCAATTCAGTAATAAAAAATTAAAAAATAGGAGATTGAAAGGATATGAATCCTATAAAGAAAAGATTCTAAATTTATTTCGAATGTTTCAAAACTAGGCACCAGAATGGATGGTCTGTGTTGAGGTAAATGCTCAGTCTAACTCCAAAAACTCCATGTAGAGAATGACATTTCAATTTTCCTCAGCTTTTGGAAGCTTGAGTTTACATCTCCAGAACTCAGATAAGCACCTTCTAGCAGTTATAATAGAGAATATAGAGCAAAGATATAAGCAACATTAATAAAGAGGCACTAATCCTTACCCTTTAAGAAAACTAACCTAAAAGCAGTCTCTATCCTTAGGAAAGAAATAATAACAAAACTAAACACGACTAGGAATGACCTATTTTTCAAAGAGCAACTAGAAGCCCAAATTTTTCTACTAATGTATAGCATCACCAGAAAGCCATGTGACTTGAAAGCATTTCACAGGCAAACAAAACCAAGCAGAAATAAACCAACAATATATATGTATAAAAATAAAAATAAATTGCCTTAGAACAGAATGATAACAAAAAGCAATTTAAAGGAGCTTTATTTCCACTGAACTACCAGATTCTACTGAAAAATTGCACTGGTGTTGGAATTTCTCCTTTTAATTAGCTCCTGCATCCTTACTTACAACTGTAGGAGCACAAGGTTTGAGGGCCTCAGCAGAATTCAGCTCATAAAGTTCTGTTCAAGCTCACACTACCATAATTCATGGCCAAACCATGTGCCGTAAAGAACATAATGTTAATGATCTTAGAATCTGTTAGGCCTCTGGAACAACTGAGAATTACAACTCTGTTCGCATACACATTGGAAACTTCCCAAGATTAAAGCCTGAAAAATGAACTTCTGTCATCTTTCACAATTCAATTAAATATATCAGTGTCTCAAGGGCCAACAGTTAGGTCTCAGAATAAGTCAGGCACAGACAGAAAGACACAAGAGTGCCCTAGCCTGGCTCATCCTGAAATCAGACTCTGCAGAGACGTCACTTCATTCTGCCAAACAGGACACTAAAATGGGAACAAACTGTGGAAAAAGGCATTTAGCACAGGTAAAATACTCTCACAGATAACCTTCAATTTGTGGGCTGTTATAAAGTTACTGGAAAGCAACAGCGAGATTCATCCAAGTCCTTTTTATTGCCTTAGGACTACCAAGTGTTAGCTATCACTGTTCGTTCTAGGATTTTATCTAAAGACCCTTTATCTATAATTAAGTGCCTGTCACCCATGTATGGAAAGACTGCCTGAGCACTGTGAATGTCGCTCTATTTTCCAGCTGCTTAAGTCCTTTGCAGTGCTCCCCAAAGGGTTTAATGCAGTGGCTGTGTCATTTTCCTCAATAGCAGCAGCTGGAGAGGGGACGTAATAGAATGCGAACATCATAAAATATATTGACAGGTTAAAACATAATAATGCATAAAAAACAAGTTTGCCATAACTAGCTGATCATTAGTACTTTCTTAGTGTACATTAGCTAGCAACAGAGCACTGAAACGTTTCAAACAGTACACAGAGAAAACCTGAAAATACCAAGCATGCAGCGACATTAACACATTGTGTGTGAATAATGATGCAGACCTAGTCAGTAACAGGCATTACACATCATCAAGTGAAAAGTACTAGGTTGAGCAAGACAAACGCCATGGTTCCATAGCACATGATCAGCCTGATTTCATACCCCACACATGTGTGAAGAGCACTGACAGTCCAAAACACCCGCTACTCAGCCGCTAAAGATATGATGCTTATGGTTGAAATAGAGAGTAGTGTTACAAGTCACTGGAAGCGCACCTTGCAGATTTGTAGCAGAGCAGCTAGGTCCCTTTACTTCTAGGTTAATTCAATTTATGCTGCTTTGTTTATTAAACACAGATGAAGGAAGTTGGTAGAACCTGGTGGTAGCTGATAAGACCCATTTCAGCATGATTTCTCTTTCAAAACCAGTATGTTGTAGATAAGGTAATAAAACGGCTGTAGTTTGGGGTATAAGTTTTCTCTTCATGGGCTAGAACAAAACAGTTCACATCATTAACAAAGCCTCAGGCACTGGGCGAGTCTGTTATTTTTTCATCATCATCATTAGTCTTTCTTAATTTCAGCAACACATACCAGCTTCACTTCTTCAACTGACACGAAGGTGATAGTTTTATAAACCAAATAAAACTTGTTTGTTTACAGCTTATGGATTCAGATGCAACAGCCTGCTTATCACCTCTGTTCAAGCACTTTAAGATCCAATAAATTACTCCAGACTGAGCTTCTGTACTGTTGCACAGGGACCAAATCAAGTGAGCTTGTCACTATTTGGCCTTGTCATCTGCAAACAGCTTGGCAGGATCACTGCACATGTTCAGTCCAGTTGCTTTTATGGCAAAAGTTGAAGAAGAGATCAAACAATTTATGTGACAAGTAGGATAATACAGGAAGATATGAGCAGCTGATGGCAGCACAACCGGGGAACTTAAAGCACTACAATCAATAGGTAGTGACAAAAGTTCACAATTTTAAAGTACAAATAAAGTTAGCGCTTCATGATCTATCCCCTCTCCTGTTTTTTCCAGTCCCAAAGGACTTGCATTTTGCATCTCCCTCACATTTTCTGTTACTCAGTGTCAAACCTTTCCTACTCATAAAATCAATCCACGTGCCAATCAATGTCCTCCAGAACTTCTGAACTCCCTGAACATCTCTGTGCACTGGGATTCTTCAACTTGTTTACCCCTTCTCTCTCACTTTCTGGTTTCCAGTATCTAGTCCCGACAACCAGGAAATGACATCCTCGAGACTCCACAAGCTGTGATGATAGTCTGGAAAATTACCTAAGATACTTGGGTGTATTTCTATCACTGAAGTTTCATTTGTATGTTCTGTAGAGTTTTCAGGTTTGGAAATTCTGTTGAATTAAAAAACCCACAACCCTCTGCAGTTGCAGGATGGTGTTTTAAGAATAAGAAAATGATGTAAATGTTTGACATTCTGAAAGAATAGATAAATGTGCCAAACCCAGAATTTTAGCCCGTCAAACCAAACATCACTCAAGATTTGAAACAGCTGAACATTTAAAATATTATTAGAAAGCATCCCATTATTTTGGTCACAGTCCGCCATTGAAATCTCTTCCAAAAGTACATGAATCCTTTGTTCTCTTGCATTACTGAGATGAAACCTGCTAAAGTTATCTCTCATGAGACTACAGGCCAAGAAATAGCCGATAATCATCTGAACTTTTAGATGCTCAGCCTGAAAAAATAACAAAACTTACCTATACCTTCTTCTTGCCTTTCTCATACGATTGCATCTGCCGAGGATTTGAACTTGTACAACTCAAGTACTCTGCTATCACAGGTCATTTCCTCCCCCAAAGACATTACCTTTCTTTTTTTGTTCTCCTGGAGAAAAGGTCTTTAACATTTACAGTCTTTAAAGACCAGCTATGCACTTACAGAGGGCATTAAAGCCTGATAGAACATCACTTCATAGCTGCAATCACTATCATCAACAAAAGAACACCTGTCAGAAAAAAACAACCCTATCTTTTCCCCTAAACCATGAGAGAGTAATTTTCAATGTAAATGAGACCTGAATATTTTGCTCTTGCCTGGCAAGAATCTCACATGAAAAGCAAATGAAGCAAAAAAGACTGACACTATTACTCACCAAAAATAGAAATGTCTCAGATGCTCAAACATTTGCTTAGGATAAACTACAAAAAGGCAAGATAATTAAAAAATATCTCTCTGCCTTTTTTTCTAGTTAGCTAAGACAAGAATATTTCTTGACATGAAAACTGTGAATCTTGGCCTTATGACTCAAATGCTTGAAGGCCATATATATCCTTTCCACCTATATTTGGAAGACGCCTAGAAAATGTGTATGCTACCAAAATACAGTCAAGTCTTTAAATGGCAGCAGTAATTGCTTGAATGAGAGAACACGTAAGCAGAGCTACAATGAAAAGAAGCATATGCTTGTGCGCTTGGCTGAACAGGGGCTAGCAATTATAGGACATTACAGGCAGGCCCCAGGAGGGGAAGGCACACAGTATTTTCAGCTCAAGGTAGGCAATGCTTGCACCATAGTTCCACTACTGGGAATCAATCACTATAACATAACCTCAACCCTCATTAATAATGACTGGGGGACCAGTGTTGCTAAGCGTCTTGCTAGCAAGTAGAAGCTATAAAAACATGATGCTGAATACCACAAGAAACAGAGGCAATGCAAGGGATCCACAAATGCATAATTTAAGAAACAGGCAATGCAAGAGAGCCACAAATGCATGATTTTTCTGAAGTGTCAAAATATTTAAAACTATTCTAAATTTTTTCTGGGACTTGACTCATGATTTCTGAGGATGGTGAAGATGGCAGTCTGTGCACTGCAGACCTGATGGACTGCTGTTGTTATTACCCACCCAGCACATCAGTATATCAGTGTTCAAAGAAATAACAAGAGCCCAATAGAGGCACAAGAAAAATGAGTGAGTTTTAAACCACAGGAAGTTTGAGAAATGAAGCTTTCAGGGGAAATGGGATATATAAGGATTATAGGCATGTAAGCATATCACACACTATCTATAGCAAAATAATACCATGCCTGCCAAGTTGAGAAGAAAATAAGAAATGGAAACAAGCATTTCCTCTGTTGATGAAAACAAGTAAATATAGTTTGCCAGAACTTTAAGCAGCACACAACATGGAGCGTTTTGGGCAGTATAGTTTATCGTGTCACTTACAATGACAAAGATAGAGAAAGATATAATTATTCCATAGTCATTTCAAGCTCTTTTATTCAGATTTTTATTCTAGAGCCAGAATTAGAGGACAAAATACTTAGAGATACCTATAACACAGTCCTCCTAAGTGTCAAGCTCTTCCGATGATGATTTTGTCTGCGAAGGGCAGTACATAAAAATATGTGGTATTGTATCCATACCCAGAAAAGCAGAGACAAAGCGCATATTGCGATCTCACCATAAATCCTAATTTTTGAGGATTCAGAAAAACTGAAGTCATAGCTATAGATATTTTTCTATTTTTAAAATCAGAGAGTGGTATTTTGAGGCAATTATAGAGTTTACCTGGTTTTCAGACACATTGGGGAGAGCCACAACAAAATTACAAGGCTTTAAAAATACAGTGTCAAAGCCTTACAGGGAAAGAGATTCAGGAGGTTCATGCTGACATTTCAGTTTTGCTCTAAATATATTCAGAGGTTCTTGGAATGGTTCTACTGAGCAACTTTATTTGGAGGTGCAGTGTGGTTTCCCTTTCTCCCTACTTATTATCTCAGAAATTTTCTGCTGAACTGGCCACTAGGACCATATCTCAAAGAAGAAAACTAAGCAATTGTGTTGCTAAATAAATTTTCCTCATTCATTTATGTATTTAGAGTCCCAAGCCCTCAAAAATCAAAGTGCATGTACTGATGTTAATGCATACAGATAACCTGCAGAACCCATCAGCACTGTTCACATCTCTGAAGGCATATATGTAAATAATCATTTGCAGGCTTGGCTCATTGTTATTGTTACACTTCCTAGATTGAGACAGATTAGTCCACTAAATTGAAAAAAAGCAGTAATGGGCTGCAAAGTAGAGATTCAAATGAAATTTCAGTGCCCGCTGCAGTTATTGGAAAGACTCCAATAGGTATTAATCAGGTCTTATTTCAAAGAGTCTCAAAGCCCACAATCCCCCCCCCGCCCCCCCAGAAAACCAACCCAAAACCAAACAAAACTGACTTCTAAAGATAGGATCAGCAATCTTTGCTAGGACACTAGCAAACTTTTCTATTTGTGTTATAATGCATTAAATATTTTTCTCTAAGATAAAACCAAACCATATATCTATAAATGGGTCTACAAATGTATCTATATACACACATGCATATAATGAATACTGATGTTAATTAAAACTTCCAGATTCCAGAATAAAAATATCTATCACTTTTTTTGTGAGCCGACTTTGAATTTTCTCTGACCTCTCCTTCTGTAGCTATGGCTCCTTTAATGATAAATAGATGCACAAAACAACCACCACAACATACATAATCTATAAGGCTTTTAGAATCTCCTTAGGCAGAAAAGTATATACGTGTCCTCTATATTTGTAGGAGTCCAGTTATAAAAGATTTTAACGTGTTTTTCTCCCCAAATCCCTAGCTCCTCAGAAAGTTACAGTGAAACAAGCTTTGAACACAATCCAGTAGCAAGCTCAGGGCCTGAGGCATTGTCTCAGCAAAGTAACCACATGCTTATCTACAAGAATAAGGAGAAATAAGTTCTGATGTGCATATAAATTTATTGCTGCTGTTAGTCTAGGTTCAAAGTAAACACCTTAATCTCTGTATTCCAGCAATTGCATCTGAAATAGTAAGGTATTAAGACTGAGTAGCTTTCCTGAAAAATCTGAGCTTAAACTTTGTAAGTAACCGAAAGGAGAACTTTTACATGGAAGGGATTACATGGTCTTGCCTTTCCTGAGCCAGTGGCTGACTTACTACTAAATAATTGGCAAAGCTAAGAAAATGTACAACTATTCTGGGGCTTGATAATTTTAACACGGAAGCTCATCTCAGCAACTGTATATAAAGTTACATTTTTAAAAAGAAACTACATTTATAAAAGAAAACAATTATTAAGTCTAGTTTTTCACTAATTGAGCTGTATATACTTTTCTCACTCTCTGGAAAAATGCATAAAAATTGGGTTCCTCTCAGTTAATTCAGTTAGCATCCTGCATTTGCACAAATAGGGTCAGCTTTTAGTTACAGAGCATGTGGGATAACTTCAGTAAAGCAAAGAGATAGCAAAATATGTCTAAATTAGGCTATCAGAGCATTTTGATTACATTCATCTGTCAAGTTGGTTTCTATAAAGAATAAAGGTCACTTCAACAGCAGCAGGCAGATACACAGGCTCAGTTAGCTTCGGGCACAGAGGGTATGGTGCTGTGCTGCAGAAAGGGATGTATTTTGCTCTCAAACAATTGATGGCTGACTGTTCTTGTTTTATACAGTGTGGCTGTCAGGTCCCAGCAGCACTGGTTGCTAGTTACGTTTTTCTACTATACAGATTTAACTGACGAATGCTTCTGAAATCTGCCTCCAAGTATTTCAGCTAAAAAGACATGCTGAAAAGTCATAAGATTTGGTATCTCTTGTGTATTTGGCTGTTAACTATGTTCATTGGACAAATGACTTATGTCTCTCTTAAAGTAGGACAGAGATATTAGCAAAAAAAAACATGTCCAAAGGGTAGAGGATGTGGACAAGACATATTTACTGGCTTTAAGCAGAAACAAAAGAAAACAGTACTAACAGGAGCATTTTCCTTACCTACTCATAGACGATATTTTGGGAATTCTGTGTTAGAAACATCTAAACTGTGAATTTGAAGGAATGATTTTATTTGTAATCACATTGTGCAAAGCATAAAACCTCAGTGATGCCAGATGTGCTTCAGGGGAAGGAGTCACTTGGATTTAGTACTGCAATATGCAGCTTTCTGACAAATTAACTGTGGCAAAGATCCCAGGATTTATCAGAAAAGATTCTGTCCAGAAAGCCTCTACTTTGTGACAAGAAATACTGGACATTTCCTGCTTAACACGGCACTGCTCGGCAAGAACTGAAGTACCTTCAGGGCCACCTGAGTTGCAGATCAGCAGATGGGCGCTGTGGGAAAGCAAATTCAGTGCCCTCACAGTGACGGACAGAACCATGCAGAGCCATGACTGAAACAGCTCACAGAGAAAGCAGTGGGGGGAACCTAGCAATGAATGCAGCTAGTGGGAGCAGCCATGAGGGCACAAAGCCAGCAGGAACAGGAGCAGTTAACAATAAACTTATCTGGTGGGAACTGGTGGGAAAGCTGCTGAGGGGCAACAAGAGGCAGTAGGTAATGAGAAATACCAGGACAATAAAAAGTCTGGAGAAGCCTCCTGACATGTGTGCTATGCCTTTTATTTGGTTATTTGCCATTTAGTGTAGCAGTATTGCATGCTGTATTAAAAACAGCTAAGACCGGTCACGGAGAGGAAAGTTGCTTGGTCACCTTCAACTGACTGCTGTCCCTTCAGAAAGGAGAGGGAGAAGAAGGATGGATGTAGTATGCCTTCCCAGAGAAAAACTCAGCATGCAGAACTGCTGTGAGAACTTCTAGAGCAAAGAGCAAGTCAGATGGAAAAGGTGCAGGGAATACAGTAAGTAATCCTGTGGTAAGAGTGCACCCTAAAGTGTAGACATGGCCAAAACTGAGAGGTTCAAAAGATATTTTCCCTAGCGACACACAGGGATCCTTAGAGTTTGTTGCAGCACCAACAGGGACTAAAAGACTTCCAGCTCAGGACAGAAAGTGGATCATCATCCCAAAATGTGAGTGGACAGGATTCTCACTGGGAGAAGGTAGGAGAAAAGCTGTTTAAGAAGCTTTCCTTTTCCTCTGGCAGCCTGAGGTTCTTTCACCTCGTTACAGCATATCTCTAGGCTGGATATTAGGAAAAAATTCTTCACCAAAAGGGTGCTCAGGCATTGGAACAGGCTTCCCAGGGAAGTGGCGAAATCACCATCCCTGGAAGTGTTCAAAAACTGTACAGATGAGGCCGTTAGTGACATGGTTTAGTGGTGGACTTGGCAGTCCTGGGGTAACAGTTGGACTCAGTGATCTTAAAGATCTTTTCCCACCTAATTGATTCTGTAATTCTGTATTCATGAAGCACTATGTTAGAGACTCACCAGTCCTGTTGGTTTGAGCCCCACTTTAAGAAGGAATGCAAGTTAGCATTACCTGCATGCTCTAGCTGATTCAGGGCCTGGTCCCATCTCTCTCACCAGCTTTTTAAAGGCCACAGAAACTCAACACGCCTCTCAGAGACAATGTGTGTGTCATAACTGGACAAGAAAGAGGCAGCAAGAAGTAGCTTATTGGCTGTTGGGGTAGGTTGTCTTGTGGCAGTTCTTCATGGTATGTTCTCATGTTTCCAGCACTCCAGAAGTTCCTTTTGCTTAAGCTCGTTTGATTAACTCATCACTTGTGAGTGATGACTGTGTCATTTAGAAAACACTGAGACAACCAAATTCAATATCGCAGGTTTCTGGATGGTGCTTATATCTTTGTGTGTTCATATTTAGTAAGGACCTCCAGATGCTCCCATTGCAGACAGTCAATGCCTGGCAGAACACTTACAGAATATTTATTGACCCCTAAAGACCTCTTCGAAAGCTACAGAGGGGAAACAATGTATGAAAAAAACTCAATGACATATGTTTCTCTGAATCGAAATAATACCTACTGGAGAGAAAATATGACCGAAAAATAGTAGCTTCACCCAAACCTTTTTCATGAATTGAAGCACAGGTTTAAAATTGAAATTCTTTAGGCCAATATAAAATGATTCTTCTTCCTCTAAGCTAGAAGATGTGCTTTTTATCCTTTAAAGAGGCCACTAGCTGTACATATTGATAAAGTGTTCCTTCTCCAGTCCCAGGAAGATTTTAAACTTTCAAGGGATTACAGGATTTTATATTGTTAGTGGATAAACCTAATCTTCTGCTACCCATGTCCTGGAATCCCTAATAATGAAGAAAAGAAACCAAGGATTAAAAGCTAGTGGTATTACAGCTGTCAACACATCAGCCTTAATTTTTCAAAAGCTTTCACATAGGCACAGTGATGTGTCTGGAGTCTTTTGCTGGAAGTATTTGATCAGTTTCACAGTGATAAGATAACCAAAAGTTACTTTATTTTTATAAGTGTAGCACATCCTCGTAAGCATACTAGATTCACTTTAAATTATGCCTTCTCCACTGAGTCATAAGTATTTGGAAAGATATGGTCATTTAGGACGGAAAGGCATTCAAAAGCATCCTGGTAAGAACAGTTATTACAATATTGACCAGTAGTTTGGTATGTCATAGCATCCTGACAGCTAGTGAAAAGGGGAGATGAAAATGTACTGTGAAGCAATGATTACCCTTTTCCCTATAATGCTGAAGTGGTGAAATAAATCCCAAGTTAGCAAATCACAGTGCTTCATTTCTTCTGCTTCAGAACTCCTTGATTCTGCAGGAGACAGGTGAGCTACCGGGACTCTCCCAAACCAATGTCAACATTTACATTGGATGTTATGACATGACTATTTCCAAAAAATTCCAACAGGGTGAAAGCTGATGTGAGAAGTTGTGTTGCTTGCAGCCTTCTGGGAATTATGACTATGACAGAAGAAAATCTTTAAAGAAAAAAAAGCCAAGATGCACTTTTTACACATTTTTTTTTCCCTTATTTCTTTCTTGTTTCAAGGATAAAGTTCACATCAAGGAGAAAAGAACTTAAAGAGATGAGGATTCCTAGTTTTTGGATTCCACAGTTGTTAGATTCTCAGAGAGGTACATTAGAATGCTAGCTTCATGGCATATATACACAAGTCCAGATTTCTGACACCTGGAGAACCAGAACATGCCTGAGTCTATAGGAACTGACAAGACGCATCCCAAAAGCCTAAGGAATTAGCTGATGTTACCAAGCCATTCACCACGATATTTGAAAGTCAGTATCACACCCATTTTTAAAAAGGGTAGAAAGGAGGACCCTGGGAACTACCAACCTGTCAGCCTCACCTCTGTGCCTGGAAGACCATAGATCCTCCTAGAAAATATGCTAAGGCACATGGAGGACAGGGATGTAGTTTGGAACAGCCAGCAGGGCTTGTTCAAGGGCAAGTCCTGCCTGACCAACCTAGTGACCTTCTGTGATGGAGTGACTACATCAGTGCACCACGGAAGAGCCACAGATGTCACCTATGTGGACTTCTGTAAGGCCTTTGACATGGTCAACTACAAGTGTCTTCTCTCTGAATTGGTGAGATATGGAGGGCGCTTGGAACTACACGACCTTAAGGTCTTTTCCAACCCTAACCATTCTATGATTGAGTGGATGAAGAATTGGTTGGATGGTTGCATCCAGAGGGTAGTGGTCAATTGGCTCAATATCCAAATGGAGACTGGTGACAAGTAGTGTCCCTTAAGGGTCCATAGTGGAACAAGTACAGTTTAATATCTTCACCAGTTGGCTTATATAAGTTCTATTAACTTCAAAAAATTTGCAGAAAGCATTAGTAATTAATTCAGCTCCCCATGGGAGAAAACTGAAAGAATTATATAGACTCACTGACCCCACTGGAGGCACAGCAGAGAGGCATCTTGGGGCAGCTGATTAAAAATGGAACCTCTTCTCAGTGACCCTACGTAGTGAATAATCGCTAACCTTTGGTGTAGAAAACGTAAAATTTCCCCTTTCCCTCCACCCATCTCTAGGGAAAAAACTCCTAGGCAGCTACCAAAATTGAGTATTGACGTTTCCTCTGACATACTCAGGTTATTCTTGGATAAATCAGAGGAAAGTGCTCAAATAGAGCTGTGCTGGGAGGAAAAAAGGAAACAGACTTTGGAAAAATCTTCACATCTCTCTTTTACATTGATCCAAGAAGCTAACAGGCAATTAACTACTGCAGTGGTACACTGCCACCTAGAAGAAGCACTTCAAGACATCACAGACATCCTATCTGATTATTAAAGAGCAAAGATGCCATCACACTGGCTAGATCTTTGCAGTTTGACCTTTGAATATTAAGTTGTCTCCTATACGCACACCTACCAGACAAATGTTTAAGCCCAGTGAGAGACATTATAATTGAAAGAAGAAACAAACTGATGTCAGAAATGTAGAATACCTTTCCTATTAAAAAGTTAACTTGCATTGATTTACTGTATGTGCATATCTTGCTATTGTGATAATAAATTGACAAAAGAGCCTCCAAGGATAGCCAAAGAAAATAAACTTCCTATGAAGGTTTCTTGTCCGTGAAAGCCCTTTCAGAAATAAAATAGTGCAATTAGGAA
Source organism: Lathamus discolor (assembly GCF_037157495.1). Taxonomy (NCBI): domain Eukaryota; kingdom Metazoa; phylum Chordata; class Aves; order Psittaciformes; family Psittacidae; genus Lathamus; species Lathamus discolor. Next base: position 12,621,837 of record NC_088891.1, read on the forward strand.
AACAAGGCAGGTCAAAGAACTCAACAGCAAAATATCGTCTTAGAGTATCAGAATGTTATTCCACATTTGCTATTCACAAAGGCTACCCGGTATTGCTTTGTTGTTGGCAGTCCCCCACGTTTCCCCCACCCCCAGTAACACTGCTCTTAACTCTATATAAACTAAGCATCCTGTGAAATGTTCAGTCCATCTCAGCCAGGGAAAGTAGTCAGGCAGCCAGGGGGTGTTCAACATTTGACCTTAGATCTATGGAGCACATAAGGAGCACATTGCCATTTCCATACTGATGTGAAACAGGCTACAAGTCTATCAGTAGTGGCTTTTCCCATACAAGCAGCAAGACACATGTCACATAACTAGCAAGAAAAACCCCTCAAACCTAACTTCAGCCTACATTATGCCACCCAGAACTCCTTGATCACCTGATAAGTCTAAAGATGAGAGGTTTAAATCAGGCTACTGAGATAAAAGTTTTGATTTTTACTGGTTCAGATATTTCAAATCAAAATCCAGACTTCCTGTGAATGCCCATACAGCCTTAACCTCAATTCAGATACAAGCACAATGAACTCCTGGGCAGAAACAGCAGATGACTGAAAGGTCTAGACCCTGTCCACAATGTAATCCAAGGCAGTTTTGTACAGTATTTAACCTCAATACCTGAACTAGAAGTTAAGGTATGCTTTGAATGCCTCTCTGTACAAATGAACAACTTTGCATTTGCACTTACTTTAATCTATTTTGTAAATTTCATTAATGAATGAATTATCCCTGTGCAACAAGAGAAACATTTTGTCTTATGATTATAGTTGGTCACTTAATTAAAAGATTAAATAAATTTTCAAATTATCTAAAACAATAGAAAAAAATAAAGTATTTTCTATTAAACCACAGAATGCAGAAGGTTGCCATTTCTTATTCACCATCACTTGCTACTGTGTGAACATTCAGGTTTCGTTCATCCCTATAAAATCTCTGCAAAACCGCAATATACTCTGTGTACAGACTGCATAATGCAAAACAATCTCCCTAGGAATGCTTACACCAACAGAGTAAACACGTTAGTGTCGTTCACACATTCCAGGAATTCCATTACTGAGTGCTGCTTAATCTGGGAATTAAGCCACAAATTAGTTTTCCATCATATAATAATAAATTCAAAGGAACTCTGAGATGAAATATTTTGTCAGAAACGATGATTATGCTGAACAGTGCAATGAACCATTCACTAGTAATTCGGATAGTGGGAATGCGGGACACTAACATGCTTCTGAACAATGCAGACTATCTTTTAGAAATGGATGAGCTGCTGTGGCTAAACTACTGCATAAAAACATAAAGCCACAGAGCTCCAGGGGGTTTGAGAGGTCACTGCACTGAACGTATTGCTGCACTACTCAAGGCAGGATCAATTATACTTCCATCATTCCTGAAACACTTTCCCATACCTTTCTTTGAGAGCTCCAACAACTGAAACTTCAGAACTCCCCAAACAGCACTTAATCATCTTTACTTCAGAAAGCATTCCCTAAAGACTTTTTCTTGCTATGATGTAAGTCTATTACCTATTATAGCCACCACAGACTCCTACGTAAACTTCTCTATTTTGTAATAATATCTCCATACAGAATAATTATTATGCCCCTCCCAGAGTCCTCTTCAACCTGAAAATCCTGACATTTTTAAATCTTTCTTCAAATTTCACATTTTCAGATAAATCTTGCTTCTCTTTAGGCCCTCCGTAAATGATGGTTCAGATCTTTTTTGAAACGTCTTGTCTCCAAACTGTAGAAGAGTAGGTTTGTACTGTGTACAGCATAGCTGTAACCTCTTCATTCAAGGCTAGTAAAGAGTGTGGTTTAGATCTGCTCTTTTCATTCCAGAATTGTTTGATTTCTCTTACAGGAGCACAAAATCTCTGACTCCTGAGCAGTTCATAAAGCACCACAGACCCACTGCTTCATTCTGAAAAATAAAATAAAAAAATTAAATTCTCCTAAATCAGTGGCTTCTCTTATCTTTGTGTAGTTGATTACTTCTGTGTAAATGGGAGAACACAGCACCATTTATCCCTGCTGAATTTCATCCTATCTTTTCAGACCAGCCTTTATTCAACTGAATGATTTTGAATTTTAATCCTGTCCTACAACATGTCAGCTATTCCTTCCACACCCCTGTTTCCTTCCAGCAAGTCTTACAAACTTACCCCTTCTTCCATCACTCAGGTCTTTCATTACATCATTATTCCTTATTTTTTAGTGAGTAAAACCAAATTAAGACAGTGTGAAATGGAATTTGAAACAATACTTGTTTTATTTTCACCATGAACTATTCTTTGGTAACTATTCTATGGATATCTTACCCACACAGTTTTTCACCTTTTGTTCTATTTTAGATGCTTACAAAGCAGAACTGGAATATTGCTTATGGGCTCCTTTCCCTGACCCTCCTTCATTTTCATGAGATATTTAGTATTTCTTCTTTTCCAGTCTTCTAGAACAGCACTCATTCTCTGTAACTCTTCAAAGTAACAGTCTGAGGCTGCAGTAGTATTCCTATTCTAGACCAGATCTCACACCTTTCTATCTATGCAAAAGTGTTGCTAGTTTTCAGTCTCCTATCAATGGTAGTTGTCTGCTCTGCAAGTACACTCGAGCAGGAGGAAGGCTTCTGTATTTATAGAATGCTTCTGGGTATGCGTGATACTTGAGTTTCAGGGGGAACAGGTCACCAGAGAGTTGTGTGGGAGGTATTGAGGAGTGGAGACAGAGGGAGAGATTACAAATTCTTGCTTTTGATAGGACATTGTTTTCTTTTTTTCCTCCCTCTCTCTAATAACTTTTCCTTTGGGAGGATGCATAATGAAAACCTCCAGGTGTTTCATCAAGGAGTTCTTCTTACCCTCTGCCCTTTTGCCACAGAAACCCTGTTTGAATATAACAGTATGATCCATGTTCAGTGAGAAACAGCAGCACCTCTTTAACAAAAATATAAGCAGACCGGTAATTAGGGAAAATTTTCTCATGTACCCTTTCTTTCTCTGTGCAAATTGCCAGTAGCCATTAAAAATATTCTGGTTTATTAAATCTGAGAGGCAAACATCTGTCAAAGAAAAGGTATCTCTTTAACAAATGTTGTGGGCTTTTTTAATTTTCCCCTCAAATGGTCTAACCTTTCAGGTTTCTTAAGAGGCACTGAAGGTTGTTTACTAAGAAACTGGAGGGTGCTCTCACTTTTATGTTCAAATATTTCACCTGAACTTCACCCGTTTCATGCTTCTTTATTCTATTAAACTACCTATTAGTGCATCCCAGCCTCAAACAACCTCAATCTAGTACTATCTATAGTATAAAACCTTTAAGATTAGAGAGGAGTGAAGCATGAGTCTGAGCTGCATCAACAGTTCAGACTCCAGCTATACAAACTCATACCTGAAGGCAAGCACCATAGCATTTACCTGTTACATTCTTGACAGAAAAACAAATAAAAACCAAAGACAATGCCTACCCAGACTCCCCACCACTGCATTCTTTGGGCTTTGAGTATGTTGTAACAGAGATTTAACCTACCAAACTGTAGAAAAATTGGGTCACAGAGTGCTCAGAAATTTAAACTGCCCAGAGAACAATAATCCATGGGCATGTTGAAAGGATGAAGTCTGAATGAGAACACTGCATTATTTATAAGCTAATTATGAACATACATATTTTTTATCTCTGCATTGTGACCTGGGGCTCAAGTGCCAAGGAGACTGAAAAGACATCATGACTCAGAATGGAATTAACTTTAAAAAAAGCATTTTCACAGCTTCAGGTCTTTTTATGAGCATCAGCAAGGCTAAGAAAAGGAACACGAGCAGAGTGAAGTCAGTAGAATAACTTTTCTTTCCAATAAAACAAAGGTTTAGAAAAGACAGTGCACCTTCAAACATTAATCCATGCTTGAGGACAGCAATAAATAACAATCAAAAGTTAATCAATGCTCAGCGCCTGAAACATAAAGAATATATGTCTTTCTCTAACTTGCAAACTGCAGCTGACAGACGCGGTATCCAGATCTCTAGATTTTGACTCTTTGCCTCTTACAGACAACTCATCAAGATTTTTTGATGAAGATTTTATGCCACAACACAGTTGCACCCTTTCTTCTGGCACATACTGACTGTCTACCCCCACATTTGGAGTGAGGAAGCTTCAGACACATGCTTCAAGTCATCACATCTCTTCTGCGAGGAAGCAACCACCCAAAATCCCCTGCATAAGTAATCTTTTACTTTTTTACTTTTCCACTGTGCATGCTTCTCGTAGCAATGATGCTTTGGCTGAAACATTCAGTGTGATGAAAAAGATGGCTGTATTCAGAGCATGAAAAGGAAACGGAAAACACGTTGCCTACAGGAATACTGAAAAAATACAATAATAGCTATAACACATGGCTGGAGACCTGTTGTGGACAGAAGCAGCCTCCAACACAGACTTACGCAGTGCTAAACACCAGATCTAGTATGTGTCGTTTAGATAATACCACAATATAGTCTTGGCACTCCTCAGATTCTTTGTCTATACTCCCTAAAGTACACAAGTTTGTTCTTGAAATTTTATGCAATTTCATAAGGAAACTGTCTGGAAAACATCTGGTCTTTCACAGGACCTTAGAAAAATCTATGACAGCTAAAAAGCACACAGACATACTATCACATCCTGAAGTTTCTTCAGTCAGCTGCTAAACACCTAAGAAACACCCTTCACGGGAGGAATTAAGAGAAATCAGGTATGTATTCCAACCCTTACACCTATCAATTCCCAGACCACATCAGCTTCCCCTCGATAATGCTTAAAGCCATCAGTAGGGTGAACATGGCTACAGTCCCAGCATCGTTGCTTGTTCTTCGCATATACGTGGGTCACTCCTTCCCCACCCATTTGCAAGAAAACACAGAACTGGTTGTTACTGGCCAGCTACCAACGGCAAAATTAAAAACCTGAGTGCCAAATGGGCACAGCCGCGTCTACTGCTGAGCTGCATGCAGACCTGCCAAATAACAGCCGCCTCACTTAGGCTGAACTGGGATGCATCAGAGCCACTGTCAAAAGCACAGTTAAGGAGCCATTTTTTCCCATTGAATGCGTTCCTCTTCAATCACCAGTTAAAACTAATTTATACAAAACAAAGGACAGTGCATAAACAAAACCATCCAGCCGAGGAGTAGAAAAACTTCTCCCTGCAGTACAGTCACACCTCAGACAATGCAACTAATCTGAAACACCATCTGCCCCCACAGCAGAAAGTGTCTGAGATGTGTATTCATTATTATTAATAAATTAAACAACATATGCACCCTACAGATGCTTTGGAGCATTAAAGTATGGATAAGACTGAAAGAAAAAATATAAACCCTTAATTTTTTTGTACCTACTTCTTTGTTTTGTTTTAAACAAATAACATTGCCTTTCCCCTATTTTTTATTTTCAGGAAAAAAAAAGGTTTGCATTTTCTCATTCAAGCTGTGGAAGGCCAAGACAAAAGCCATCTTTTATGTGAGATGTTTTCTTTTAAGGAAAAGGGATTGACATTTCTAATGGAAATAAATCCGGAACAGATCTGACTCAGCTATGAAAGAATCAGTGAAGTCATGTCTCAAAATGTCCATCACTACATTAGAACAACTGCATGACTCCCGTCAAATTTGCCTTAATTTCTTTTCGGGAAAGTAATGGTCTGGGGGGAGATGGGGGGAGAAGGGATTGTTGGGGTTTTGGTTGGTCGGTTTGGTTTTAGTTCTTTTGGGTTTGTTGTTTGTTGGGTTTTTTTGGTGGGGTTTTGGTTTTGTTTGTTCGAGGGTTTTTTGTTTGTGCATTTAGTTCATTTGGTTTTTGTGTTTGTGTTTGGTTTTGGTTTTTTAAGTCAAGAGCACTCAGGTGACGCTGTTGCAGCAGGACAAGCCTCAAGTCAAAATTTGTCTCAGCATCTGTGAGCTTGTTTTTTTCCTTTACAAAAGCACAACAGATTTCTCGTCTGAGGAACACCCAGAACTGCTTTTTGCAATGGCAATAAAAGTCACCAAACTTTTTGTTTTCTCTATGGACCAATGAAACGCATTACAGCAATATCTCAAAGCACCTTTGCTCCCTGATACCTTAATCACAATCAGATAAGAATAATCAAAAGTCATAGGAATTCTACCTGGAATACTACTGTCAGCTTTTATCTCACTGTTTGACAACCATTTGCAGGAACTTTTTTCTTCAAACATATCCTCCTTTTCCCTCTTTCATTGTAGATTTTTCAGAAAGGCCTTTCATCAGCTAAGCCACTTTTTAACTATAAAAGTTGCAGTTACTTTTCCAAAATGTATTCTGTGGCCATATTTATTCGTTACCCAAAACACGAGCTCTTAGAAACCAGTCATGCATTCCTGCGAGGAGAAGACAGCAGAGTCTGTAGCTGTGCCTCTGGAGAAGGGGACACAGTTTTCACCACTGCCATCCCCTCCCTCAAAGAACACAGGCAAATCACGCAGGGATGCCGTGCTTTATTTCGGCATCTGTGACATGAGGCCAAGTAATTGCTTCCTCCTACAGAATCCGACATATATTAAGTAATGGGTATGAAATGACTCATATCGCAGAAAACGCCACAAAAATCGTCAGTTTGTTTCTCAGCCTATTAGGTGCGTAGAGGACTGTAGCATGTACTACACTCTTGTGCCTGCACTACACTGTAGTTCTCAATTGAGATGCTTCACATTACCTAAAATAATAATAATAAAAAAGTATTTAATATGTATTTGAATGAAATTAGTGAGACTGAATATAAGATTAATAATAGGAATAATGTTAGACTAACAATCCTCTTTCATTAAGACTCCTCTAGGTTTTACTATTTAACTAAAAGAGCAGCAACTCCCTCTAAAGGGGAAACCCATCCCAACAAGAATGTATCAATTACGCCTCATCCTCCATCTTTGTATCTTAATTTGAGGGTGTCATTTTGCACCATTGATTTTTAAGCAGAAATCTCCACTGAGCTCAATGGGGATTTCTGTTCAAAAATTGATGGCACAGTATGGCTCAGGGTATTTAAATTAACCCTGGAATCTGCTTTAATCTACTTTCTTTCCTCCTGCTTTAGCATGTGGAGAAAACTGTTATTTTTGTGTCTCTATTGAGTACATTTTAAGAGATTAAATTAACAAGCCCCCACACATGTACCAAGAGTTATTATTTTTACTCTTTTAAAGATAAACCTTCTTGATATGTTGGTTTTCCATAAAATGGCACAGTGGTTGACAAAGTGCAGTTCAGCTGTGTTGTGGGGGAGAAAGCAGGATGCAGCAGACTCGGAGTGAGTACTAATACACTGGGAAAACTAAGAGTCTATTGAAACCAACCTAGAAATGTGGTTTCTTTCCAACCCTGTGTATTGCTTTTCATTTACTTTGTAGTCAGGGCACATAAGAATTTGTTTGAAGGATGTTTACTGTACTTTCGCAAGCTCCTGTGTGTGATGCAGTGGCTTTCACTCAAATATAACTCTTCTGGCTGTCTATAGAGACTTTGGGACTACTGGGACACACATACACACACAGAAGCGATTGCTTCTTACTGAAGAAAACTAGAAATGTCATTTTCAGAGTATTTCTTTTTTTTTTTCACAAGAAAAAGGTTTCTACAACCTCATTCAATTAACTTATGTGAGAAACAAAACATTCCTATATCTCCTCCAGTTGTTTCTTGTAATTCTCCTTAACAGCTTCCTTATTCTCCAGCAATGCCAAAGCGTATCCCATGTCTTGTCCTGTAGGTCCAAGGTTTCAAGTCATTCTGATGGCCTTTGGTCATGAATATGTTTGGCCTGTATCATTTAGATTTGATTTTACATTATCCTGAATGAGCAAACAAGGCTGAAAGGGACTGGGTTTTATAGGGTTTGATAACTGTTTCTTCCCAGCTCAGCTGAAGGCACCCTAAAACTAAATTAGGAATGTAGAGCACATATCTTCTTGCCACCTTGGAAACTAAACCCTGAAATATGTTTTACAAAATAGTACAGCCTTGTTCATGGGCCAAAAAAAGTAAATATATAGAATCAAAAGTTTTGATGGATGCTGGAATGATGTGGAGGAATCAGGCATGATTTTAAGCAGATTGCATTGCTCTGAAGGGACAGACAGTTCTCGAGGCAATGGTGAGAATGAACTACTTATATAAATTATCCTCCAAAAAAAGCCAAAACCTCACAAAAGTTACCAGTAAGTTTCCTGAGGTAGCTCTGCTAAACCCACTCTCCAATTCTTCCTCCACACAAATCTAACAATTGTTGAGGCTTTGCAGCTGCAAGGACATACACACAGGGAAGACAAATACACTCTGTGCTTTAGAACTACTTTCAGAAACAGAATGAAACATTTGTTACAATACGTGCCTGCTCTAATTCGATGCAAATCAATGGCAGACTACTGATTTCATTGGAAGCAAATTGGGGATGCCTTATGATGCTTCAAAAGGGCAAACTGGGAAAGATCAAGAATCAGCTTGTCATAAAACACTGTTTATGTTAACTGTCATAGGCCTTAGTCTTCATATTTGGCTAAGGATCTTACTGCATCCTTGACTGCATGTCTCTCCTTTGCATTATGTCAGTTATCCATACAAAAGGAACAGCTGGCATGAGCTGTTTTGGGAGCTAAGATGTCTTGAAAAGATTCTGTAACCACATCTGATATTTCTTCAAAACACTCAAAGATATATAAAGGTGAGATAATTTTCACAATAAATATTCAATCTCCTAAAAATAATTGATAGAGCATAGAATCAGAAAGGTTTGGGTTGGGAAGGACCTAAAGATCATCATGACCTAATGATCCTGGCCTCAGACTAGACCATCTCACCCAAGGCTCTGTCCAACCTGGCCTTTAACACTGCCAGAGATGGGGCATTTACCATTTCTTTGGGCAACCTGTGCCAGTGCCTCACCATCCTCACAGTGAAGAACTTCCTTATATCTAACCTGAACTTCCCCTGTTTAAGTTTAAACCCATTACCTCTTGTCCTACTGCTACAGTCATTCTCCAGCATCCTTGTAGGCCCCCTTCAGATACTGGAAGGCTGCTATGAGGTATTCATTCAGCCTTCTCCATGCTGAACAGCCCCAAATTGTTTATTCCTTGTTTATTCCCCATCTACTTATATAAATCATCGTTAACCAAAACTAGATTAACATTAATCACAATCACAAACCACAGTTTTCTGTGCTTTCCTGTAGGACTCTGCTCAAGAGAGCTGTTTTAGATCAACTGTAGTCAAGTAAGCTTGCTGTCACTTGGTGATATAGTAGCATCTAGTCAGCAGTAGATATAGTGTTCACACTGAATAATGCTGCAGGCACGGATGCCTTACTACTTTCAGAATTGAGCACCGATGTTATTACACTTTGTTCTAATACAGACTTTAGGGAAACAATACAGAGGCCATTATTTCTGAGACTATAAAAACAGCAAGAACAGAAGTCTGAAATTGCTGAATACACCCTTGAAGTCAAGGGTCCTACAGCAAATCTATAATATAGCTATTGTCCCAAGTTTTCTAACTAGTAGCTGGTAGTAGAAGTGTTGTGAAGAATTGGTTTTCCTTGCTAAAGAGCTTAAAAATTCAGCCAGCCTTCTACTGTTCCACCTGCTCAGAAAAACAATGCCCATATTTCAATCGGAGCTTCCAAATGAGAAGTTTGAAGTACTTGTAGAGCTTAATTTGACACACATAATTGCTCGCTGTCTTAGTAAAATATATCACATGGTAGCAACACAAGGAGATCTTATCCTGATCTTAGACAGAAGGAAAGCAGGACATTAAACAGGGTGTTGTAAAAGTGATGAAACTCAGAGAGAATGCAAATCTCATTGTTAAAGCTAGCTAAAACCTAGAATTCCCACTACACAGAGAAAAATCACATTTGTATTAATTTAAATAATAATAATAAATCCTACCCTACTCTGCTTCCCAAATGTCTAAGGATTTTAATAGGTTTCATGATATTGTATTTAAATTTTAACTTTCTCCCTTTTAATAGTAGTGTCTTGATGCAACATGACATGTTCTTATTTTTCTATTGCTTTAGATCTACAAAAGCAGCTACCTCCTAATATATACTGAATATTTTTCCAGAAGAAAGTATTTGTGCTGATGTTACAGTGAAAAAAAAAAAAAAAGCCAATTACTAAACATTAGTACTTTAGATATGTCCAGAAACAACTGAAAATAGTTCTAAATAAACTCATGCTGCAGAGCTAATTATAATAATTAAACCAGAAGCAATTAACTCAGAAGAAATGAAACTTTCAAATAAGGTTTGCAACAGTTTGGGCCACAAAAGGTGACAAGGGCTACTGGAGAACAATACCAGTGCACAGGTGAAGTTTATGCTCTTGGGAACATCTCTGAAAGAAGCTGTTTACAAACAGCTAAGCAATACCCTGTGAAAAACATCTGCTTTGCCAGCAGCAAGCTACCAGTAGGGAAGATGAGACTGGAAGTAGCATATAATTTCCACATTTTGTGTAAACGTGTATAGTAACCACTCATTCATAACTGTCTCTTTTTCAGTTTTCAGGAAGAGGCTTGCAGCTGACCCAAGTCATGGAACAAAAGTCCTCTCCACATGCTTTTGTGCAAAACTTTCACATCAAGAAATGTACAGCTGCAAGATTTTTGTTTCCCTTTTTATTCTTTATCTTGTGGATTGATTCCCTAAGAAAAGGAACATGCTTGGTATAAGCCACTTCAGGTACTTTCCCGGTGGGAAATACAAAGCCCATCATTTCTAAGAAAACTCATGTGATGTTGGGAAGGAATATCTTGTTACAAAGTCACAGCCATAAACAATGACACTTCCTCAAACCAGCAAGATCTATCCCATTTCAAGTTGAAAATACCTGCCAGAGTGCCTGAATATTCACTTTGTACAGCACAGGACCACGCAACATGTTAATCACTACGTGGAACTAATGACCCAGGCTTTGAGATCCACATATTAACATCCATTTCTCCAAATGCTCTTTTCTCTTCAGTAAGTCACAAGAAAGTTCATCCAGTCTTCCCTGCCTGTCTTCTGAGAGATAGAACTGCAATTTTAAATACAGCTCTTCAGTTGTAAATTACCCATAGCTGGGCCTGAGAAAGGCAATGTGCTTCAATTCCAACTGCTTTCCTAGGTCTTTAACGCATCAGCATGGACCAAGATCTCTCAAAGGAAAGGGTTTTCTTTCTAAGTTAAGCTGCAGTTGTTTACAGGACTATTTAGAGCCATACAAGCTTTGGGCCACATTCAACATCTATTACCTGTCTGTTCCACACTGTGAATCTTTCCCGTGTTGCACTCCGAGTTCAGATGTGCAGCTCACCTGCAATGTGAACTTTCTTTCTAGTTTCAGAGCATGAGGTTTTTCAGTGATTCTGGCCCCTTCCGAGTTACTCTGCCCTGCTCTTTGACCCAGTCAGTCTCTCTCACTCTCCCCCTCCCCCTCCCCAACCTTCTTTTCACTTTGGAGAAAAACACACAAGAACACACAAGAACATATTCAAAACATGAAATACAAATACATGTAGGTTCTCTTGGACTTTACCCACTAATCTGCTGCATAAGGACAGCAAATTTAAATCGGGATTATTTCTCCTGCGGGCTTCCACCAGTAATGTTTTCTTCTCCCCTTCCAATTCTACAGTTGCATTAGCCGTACCTGCCCTTTCTTCACTCCTACTCACTACCTAACCAGAAAGGCCCCAGTCTGAAGCTTAAACCTGAGCTCAGAATTCTGATGTCCTGTAGGCAACTTTAAAAACATCTTCCAGGAAATTCAGTCTCACAAAATAAAAATTTCCAATTTCCCTGGGAATGCTCATGCCGCTCCTAAGAATTCACATTACAAAAGCTCAGAGTTTTAATGTTCACCCCTGTGAGCCTTGCATAGTAAGAGTCATAAAGCACAAGAACAATGGATCTTGTTCTCAAATAAATTAATTGAAAATATCCTGAAACATTTTATAAATTGGATTTTCTGTCTGACACAGCATAACGCACAACAACGTACCAGCCACATGTGTCCTTTGGAATGGCCTGGACAATGAGCCTCACTTTGGGGTGGCTACACCACTCCCAGCATACACAGTAAAACCTTTCTATCCCATTGCAAGAGTTTCAACAAGCAGAGCAGAACCTTGCAAATGTGGATGAAAGACACACAAAGTTTTGTTTATCAAGTGACGGATGTCTCAGAATTGCACCATTTTCAGTAACGAACAGTTGCACATTGTTACAGGACATAGCTTTGCCAATCATTGGATGCTATTAATGTTAGTGTGGCAAATAATCTAAACATTTTTTTAAGCTGTTCTGCTGCAGGAAGATTTAAAGCCCCTCTTTTTATTTAAATTATAAGAAGCAAGAGTAACTTGGACATATAATGCAATCAGTTTCATAATTGACAGGCACAATTACATTTTTGCAATAAAATATATGCCCGTACCTCAGCAAATTATTGCCTAATGCCGTATGAATCTGGCATTAATGAAGAAGTTGAAAAATAAACAACAGCAGCAGCTTGAAGTACAAAAATCGTCAATGCATATTTGAGACTAATGTGATTAAGAACAACATGATGTGTGAACACAGATTGCTTCTTGGTTCAACACTTCTCATTTTCATACAGTTTACCAGATTCCACTAGCTAACCTAGATTAGAGATGTTACATGCCCATTCTGTTTTCTAAGTGGAGCAAAATTTACATTCTTGGGATTATATTCTATTAGTGTAGGCAGATGGATTTTTCAAACTTGTTTGCCTCAGGATTAGATGAACATGAGTTTGCAATATTTTAAAGCCATCTACACGTTGTGAAAGCCTGCAGAATTAAAAAAAGATTCAAAAGGAATAAAGAATGGTTCTTCTTCTTCTTGCCAAATGGGAAAGGATTAGATGGTACGTGAGCAATCACCAGTTCTTAGCCATATTGTTTCAAACTAGAAAATAACTGTCATGGGCTCAAAAGTGATTTAGTATAGAAGCTTCAAGGTCTCCTTTTGCTTACTAGGAACATAAACAAAACCTGCTGTATTACCCGTGAAAAATAGCCTATATACCTTACTAAAACTTCTCAGGAGGTGGACAATTTCATATCTATCAAAAAATATGTCCCCTCCTCCCAACAGCAATGTCATATCCACTAAACAGCAAACTCACATTTTTCAAGTACCACATCTAAAGTGCCTCAGAAATAACTTTGACAATTTCAACCCACCTCCTGCTGAGATAAAACTGTCTAAGTGCAAGCTGACATGGACCATTTCAGATGCCCTTAGGACTAAAGCCTTTTCTGCCTCTCACACCACCAGCAAGTAGGCTGGAGGTACACAAGAGGCTGGGAGGGTACACAGCTGGGACAGCTGACCCCAACTGACCCAAGGGATATTCTGTACCATATGATGTCATGATGTCAGTATATAAAGCTGTGGGAAGAAGGAGAAAGGGGGATATTTGGAGTGATGGTGCTTGTCCTGGCTTGATCTGTTGCTTGCTTTGTGGGATTTTCAGGGTTTGAGACTTTACCTCAACTTTACTAAGAGTATTAACCCATGAGATGAGATTTTCCAGTGTATTCTCATGCTTTTCAGCAATTCATGTTGACATCAAAAACTCTTCTGACATAGAGCAGATGGAAAACGGAAGAACTCGCTCAAAAATATCACAGGAGTTTGGTTTGACGTATGAAGAACTCAGCCCAGAGTCCCTGCACAGTTGCCTGGTGAGCGTGGCAGACTGTCAGGGATAATTCTTTCTTGTTTCACAGTAGCATGGTTAATGCTTCAGAATGATTTCTTTGACTTTTTTTTGGTCACAGAAGGTAGCCATTGACTGTCAGGGCAGAAGGTAGCCATTGACTGTCAGGGAATCACTGCACGTCTAAATTCTTTACTGAACACCACTCCTTTGCTCACTTCTGCAGACTCCTTACTGTCCATGGTTTTACTCCTGTGAGGGTATTTTGTGATAAAAATGCAAGCACCCAACCATACCACTGTAAATAGTTACAGGCAAACAGATGGTTCCATCATGCACCCGTTTATTCAAGGGCTGAATAATCTTTACACTCAAACTGACTTTGGCATAGTAGAGACCCTGCCTTTGTGGAAAAGTTTATTTTTCTCATCTATGGAAAAAAAAATGTTACAAATGTTTTGTTGTGATTTTTTTTTAAATCTATTCAGTCATTTTGTTATTACAAGTATCAATTTCAATAAGCATTAATGAGAAGCTAAGATAGTGATTTTCAGAGCAGAAGGCATTTATTCTATGTCTGAGTTCTATTCCAATTACACTAAATGCTTAATGATGTAAGTCTAATCACTCCCTGGAATGCACAGTGCTCCCATATACTACTGACAGCTCGCCATCACTAGAAGATCATAACCTGACAACTTAGAGGAAAGATTTTTTCTATACTTCAACTATCTTTAAGCATTTCATCCATAAAAGTGAAAGTTCATGTTACAGATTTTACAAATAACCCAATGTTTCTGTTTGGACTAAACAGTCCCTTTAGATCCTTCCAATACACTTTCTTACTGCTGCATGTCCTTGATCACCTATGAGATTAAATTCTGGTAAAATTTTTAATATGCCTTTTAAAGCCTTTCAAGTGTCAAGAAATCACCTCTTTCTTTCATTGTCAAGGAGACATTTAAATAATGTATCAAAAATATGCAGCAGTGTCACTGAAGAACACATTTAACAGACAGGTTTCCTTCAGACTTTTTCCCTTTCGCTGGCAGAAGTAACCTGGTATTTGGTCTGCTTTGCACTGCCAGCCTGAATGTGATTGTGGGTTATCAGTTACCATCTAAATGGATGAGATTCACTGAAAACATCACTTGTGTTTATAAAATTAACTGTGCCTGGCATTCTGGGGACAAACTTTGACCTCTCTGGTGCTTTGATGGAAACACTAGCAATGGGGCTTTCCTATTTCTTCTAATCAACTACAACAATGAAAAGGGAACTAGGAATGGATTAAGGTCATATCATGTCATTTCTGATGTTCAAAGAATCTCTGAACTAGCTATTCATTCTTTGAGCAGAGGGTAATCACAGCTGTAAGCCTTCACTGCCGTGGCTGAACTGCAGAACCTGCTTCAGATCCAGAAACCTTTGCCATTGCCTCCAAATTGCTGTAGGTTTATGCAAACTGTTAGTCTATTTAATTAAATATATAATATATAAACGCTGCTTGAAAAACACTGTCTTACTATCAAAAGAGATGTGTCTCTTTCTAGAGTAGCTAAAAAAGGTTAATGGATACTTAATTTTGGTATTTGATATACACCATAGGAAACTCAGGTATATAAACCATATAAAATAGACCTGCCACTTGTTTTTACATATCACGTAAAACCTATACATCTAATTTGCTAGTACAAGTTCATGCATAACAGTTGTTTATATGCACACATTTGTTTTACAGTGACTAGCTGCATACTTCTCAGAATCTCCTGTAAGCCACACAACCAAGCTCAATCATAGTATACTGTTACCAAGGTTAGACTGCCAGTGAATTTACCATCTCATCTTTTGACAAAGAAGCCACAAAGAAGCAATTTACCTCCAGTACATCTTCAGTTAGGTGAAGCCTATTTTACCCACCTATAGCTTGAGAAGCCAGGATTCTCAAATTTGACCTAAGAGCAACACCAATTCACCCAAACCAGCTGGGTAGCATGAAAGCACCAAGATTCTCCCCACTAGCACTCTGCCTGCAACTCTCCCAGAGTATTATTAATGATTTTTGAGTCAGCCTCACCCCAGCATCATCATCAGCTACTCCTACACTGGCTGGTTCGCTCGCATGCAGCCTGCATAGCCAGCCCAAGAGGGAGAATCCTTGTATCTCAGGAGTGCAGCAGTCAGCGGACAAAGAGCATTCCAGCTCCTCTGTTCAGCCTCCAATGCCTGGCATAACACATCTCATGAAATAAAATGGCATAAGGAAGTCTTGCACTGGTTTCCAAGGCAAAAGCCACCTGTAGCGTGCACTGCCACTAAAGTCCTCCTAAAACGGAGGTGAAGGGGAGGTCCCATTGACTTAATGTCAGTAGCAGCGTGAAGCATTTTTAATCTGTAAGGTGCATGTAACCTGAGAAAATTGGTTGAAATTCGTAATATCTAAATTACTAAAGAAAACCAATTTTCAGTGTGTTGTAGGTTATGCCTTTCCCTCTCTATGTTTTTTTTTTGTAAACCACTGTGATCTTTCATTGGGGTATTTACTGCTTCGTTATATATATTAGTAATATATATTACTGCTTATATATATATATACATACATATCAAAGAGGTTATATATATCTAACCTCTTTCAGGAAGAGGTTCAGCTGTCAGGCAGAAAGTATCAAGGGGGCTGATAACAATTTCCTTTTAACTAGAAATTGACAGTCAGTATTAGTATCTGCTTTGAGACTAACAAATTGAAACCCACCTGCAGTCAAGAAGGAGGGGTTCTTAAGCTCCCAGCAGCATGAGCTAATTTTCATTAAATCAGCATTGTCAAAATTAAAATGCTAAATACTTGCTATACAGTGATGACATTCCCATTATGTTCACTACTTTCTTTAGGTGAAAAAATGTTTATATGTAAAATGGTTCTTAGAAAATGTTCAGGATTGACAGCTCCAACGAGTAAGGCCCTTTATTTATGGCCAGGGAAGATAGCATACCAACTGTAGCAACAAAACCTGCTCCACTGCAATGTTTTAACTAAAATCCCACCTGTTGACAACTTTCAGCCACTGCTCTAAGCCCAGTCATGCCCTCATTTTGGCTAACATTTCAAGCACAAATGCCCATCTTTGTGTCAGATTGCTGCAGTCGCCATCAGCAGCTACCTGCTAAGTACCAGAACCAGGATAAACTTCCACTGCAGACCAGTGCATATAAAATGCCTATGTGAAAATAAAGCATTTGTTAGGGAATGAGGTCATTGCAAATTCATTTTTAGATAATTATTCACTAAAGAAGACTGCTGATACACAGATGACCCCAATTACATTTCTGTTAATGCATAAAGGAACTCTATAACTACTTCCTACTATTCTGCACTCAGGAAAACACTGATTTCAACAAGAAGAGAAGTTTGATTACATGAGCATTACACTCTGTATCCTTTGCTTGGCTGTAAGCTTATAAAATCACACAACCCAATACTACTTCCAAACCCCAATCTCATAGACAAACAAATATCTGGATACAAACTCTGAATTATCCTACGCTGGCATGAATACGGAAATTTAATGCGTGATCTAGGCACACATGTACGCATTTTCCTGCTACAGTTCCCAGCTTGGATACAGAGATCATCCTCCCTTTGCTCCTTCCTACTGTAGCCATAACGACCAAAGAGACTAGAAGATGGAGGCCCAACATTCAGACAAGAACGACAGACAACAGTGAACATAAGCAATCTATTAGTGATCCCTAAACAATCCCAAGAATGAGCTGAGCAGCTTCCACTGCCTAACTTAAGATTCCTTAAAGAGGACTAAAGCAAGGATAGCTGGAGGACAAGAAGCAAGTGCTGAAGTAAACAGAAGAGTTACTAGCCCCAAATAAAGACAAAATATAGAAGGCAACCAGAACAAAGAACCTGTAGACACCCAGAACAAATAAAAGCTCTCTTTGAAAGTGCAGTCTCCATAGACCCCAAGATACCTGGGTAACTGACTAGTAAGAGCTTGTGGACAGGGACTACATATCACTGCTTATATTTTTCAGTTGTTTAACCCATTCAACTAGCTCATTAGAGGACAGATTGTCTTCATATTGTTTGCTGCTCACATTTATCACTTTGGTAACATGTTGGTATTCAGAAAATAAACAATCTTCTGGCTTAACAACATTGTCAGTGACTGCCACACTTCCGCTTGCTGCTTTGTGCAGAACTGGACGCAATGCTTGTAGTCCTCTGTGCCTTCACTTACAGCTCGAAAAACCAATAGCAGGAATAGTTAAGGGTGATCCTACCTGAAACACCTACTGGATGGTCCTATTAGAGAGTGTCTGAAGAGCTCAAGAGCAAGTCTGATGAATGATTAAAAGTTCTGGAATACCTTAAATTTCTGTGTGCACACAGTGAAATAATTATGCAAGTAACATTTTATTTTCACAGACAGATTTTTTTGAAGCCCAGATTTGAAACAAAATCTGTTCCAAGCAAAATCTTAATTTCTTTCCAAAAAGTCAAACCATAATGTCATCAAAAGATTTGTACTTTCTGACACTTTCTGTTCAGCTGATGCTTTTCCCATTTTCAGTTTGAATTTTCAATTTAACTTTTGCCAATCTCGCCCTGCATTTTTCTACCTTAAGAACTGCAATCTTTTATTTCTGTATCTAAGATGCTTTTTGTATTTCAAAGCAAAAACTCCAACCTTTGAAACAAGGGGCACACATGTGGGTATGTAAGGACAAGGATAACATCTGTGGGAAAGCTATCTTTTACCCTAAAAATTCATTGTCTCATGCAACAACAGGCACTGACAGAAGACTTTAACATACAGTCAATAATGTCTGTGAAAAGGAGCAATGCTGAATGGTAGAATATTAAGAAATGGCAGAATAATTATTGCAGCATTCTGCCTGCTATCATCTGAAATATCAATAGAAAGCTCAATGCTACTGACAGGATGGTTTACTAAAGTTTTCCTACACTAGTACAGCAAAGATTCACAGGAGAACTTTTGAATTAATAACAGAGCACTCAGGTCAACGATCTAAAAAGTGTTCAATATAGGAACATTTTCTAGAAAAAAATTTGGAAAGCAAGCTGTAGCAGAAAAGTAAGCTATAAAAGGAAATGAGGGTGTCTTTCAGGACGACTGTGTACTGCAAATCATTTCCCAGAATAAAGTATTATCTTGTTAGAAATTACCCAGGATAGCAAGAAACTCATAATAAATAGAGAAACCACCAACGTATGGTTCAATAAGAGGATAAGGTAGCCTTGATAGTTCTGAAAAGGTGAAATTATTTACCCAGCACCTGGAAGGAAAAAGAACAAAACAAAACAAATATCCCACAGATTTCCCGAAAAACTAAACAACGATTTGGGTCAATTTAAGTTTAAAATTAAGGATTACAGGCTTAATCGAATGCCTGCTAAAGTCCATGGAAGTTTTTTTAAAGGTCTTAGACTGAGCCCTATCAGACAGGGAACTCAGGTGAAGTTCTTAGCTTATTTATCTTGTAGCATTTTTACTTACAGCTGCATTCCTCTGTCTGTATCTGTCTGCATCTTTGACAGAGTCTAATTTTTTACCAGTTGTCTCCTTAAAAACACCCAGCCCTATCACAGGATAAATACAGGACAATAGGATGTGTACCACAGATCAAGTGCCTAGGCTGAATAAGACAACTTGGAAAATTATGCATTTTATCATTAGAATGGACAAAATAGCTCTTATAAAATAATTAGCACAAGCCTTTTTTAGAAACTCAAAACTAGATGAGTCCAAGAAGGGCTTTTCTCACCCACTGAGCATCTCACCCACTTCTCAGACACACTGAGCCTGTTCAAGCTGAGTAAGAGCATTTACCAAGCAAAGGGCAATTATTTTGCTCTATCCTACAAAGTCACGCTATCTGCCATCTGTTTACACTTCAGTGCTTCCACCAGTCGCATTTAGCAACCAACATGCTGTCCACACATGGACTTGGAACTGAGCCCACCTGCATCAGGTGGATCTGTGAAGACAGTATAATAAAAACACGTGTGCTACCTGTATGCCTCTCCACATATACTCCATGCCGTATTTAATTTTGTACTGCATTCCGCATCCTATGCAAGTTCCTTTGCCATCCTGTAGCATGGCCAAAAAAGAACTGTACACATATGTACAACAAACGGTTGCATAAGGACAAAGTGCCCAACAAGGGCCAGGCCAGCACTTCCACAGGAAATGTATCAGAAAACACTGTATAGTTGACAAGTGGATTGAGCAAGTCCTTTGGTAATAAGCCACTGAAGAAATGGTGCTTCTCCTAGACCTGACAAGTCACTACAACACCAAAAAATCTTGTGAAACAAAGCAATTTTGTGAAATCTACCATTGCTTTGTTTCACAAAAAAATGTATTTTTCACAAACCATACAGTCCTCAATGCATCTCTGGCACTATGTTCTATCAGAAGGGACATAAAGTGGCACCTGTATCAATACTCCAAAGCAGAACAAGACCTGACATCACAGGAAAGAAACTGAACAACTTGATTCACAACCACATTACTCCCAATTCATAAACATCTAACTCTGTTGCTTTAAAGCGAATTTATGCCATCATAAACCTGGAGTAACATAGCAGTAAATCAAGCTCAGAATTTAATATTCATGGTGGTTCAGCTCAATTTTATTTAGTGCAGGTGTTCACTTAATTTTGCTGATAGGATCTGGGGGGAGTGGACAGTTTGCTGTTAATTCATTTCTACTGCCTGGTGGTCTCAAGCCACTATGCCACTGGTCCTATTCCTATGTACTTCAAAGACTGCTGAACAGCTGTTTTCTTTTGTCTACTATCTACAATGCCTTCACTTAACCATGTTTTTTCTTTGCTACGTTTACAGTATCTCAAAAGCAGCAGCAAAGGGTACTAATAAAATAATTAAAAGATCACACAGAGGTAAAGTAAAAATCAAAAGAAAATGAAAATGAGAAGAAAAGCTTGCAAAGAACTCACGGGAGAGAATAAAGACACATCAACAGGAAGCAGCAGCTTCAACTTGTCTGCCAGTTTTTCTATAGTGCAATCACATCCATTGTCGGCAAGCCACAGGTGCACAGCACATGGAACAGACAAAAACGCACTGGGGAGTGATGACAGTTAACTTCTGAGCTCATGCTGTATTCATCTCAACATTCATTTTTGCATCTGTTGTGCTGAATTTTAGTCTTTAATTTTATTTTTGTTCTGATTTCAGAGGAACTGTACCAAAAATGCAGTACAGTAGAGAGGATCTGGGCTTTTGGAGGAAAAAAATCTATTTGGCAACCTATAATGTGAAGACAGGCTCTGTGTTCATCAGGCAGGTAACTCAGCAGTTGCGACTCTGGTTACAGTGCATAGCTGCAAAGCAACTGCCAGGTAGGATGCTCATCAAGTCAAATATCAATATAAGTGTAACAGTGCAAATATGGATTTTGTGTAGAGTGCAAAAAAAGGCAATATGGGAAAGCTATCAGTTATAATAATGAACGGTAATATTGTCATAATGGTTGATTTCACTGTTTATCACAAACCAGGTCAGTATAGATTACACTTGGATGACGGTCTTTTGATCTCAGATGTTTTCCCCATCAATAGGGCACTTTTTGAAATTAGATGCAGGCTGACCTCTTATTCTTTGTTTTCATCACTCTCCAATCAGTGGGAGGAAATCAGCCCCCTGGGAACGTTTGATTCACATTGGCTTACTGTGTTATTTCAGCTGTGAAAGATGCTAATGAGCTAATATCAACTTTCCTAGCAGAAAATACACACGTCGCTTTAAATTTTTGGCTAGGAACCAACATTTCATCATTTTAGGCAAGATCTGTCATTACACTGCAGCAAAAGAAAAAAGCCCAACAAATTAAAGACAAGTTCAATCTACCTAAAGGGCAGAATCTCACGCAGTCTCCTTCCAATATGTAATGCAGAACAGCAGACACATAATTTGCTGTGGAAATTAGTTGTCAGATTATGTTCTGTGTTTTCCCAGTTCAACAGAACAGGGCAAAATCCCAAGAAACTTTGAGGATAATTGATTTCGCAAAGGAAAAAAACCTAACTGAAAGGTTTCTCATACTCTCGAGGAACTCACCTGTGACCCACAGACAGACAAAAGAGTGGCCTAATGAAGAGCAAGAGCACCCAAATGTGTGAACTTCACAATTATGGGGTTTCAATTTCAGGGGTAAATCTCCATCTTTCACACATAGAAACAGAAAAATCAGGTCACCCTAAAATAGTGAGGAAACTTGCAGGGTTTTAGAAGAAAAACACTTTCAGGTTGACTACTCCATGGTGGTTTTCTGTTCTTGGGAAGAACTAAGGGGGTTTAAGATTGTAAAAGTCTTGTTCCCTTTTTTCCCCTACCTCAATTGCCACTTTTGGGGAAATGTCAGCTGCACTACAAAAAGATTTGTAAAGTCTTTCACAAAAGTTGTAATGTTTTCAACTTTTACAGAATGAAATCTTTCATGTAGAAATGAGGATACTCCATCATTTAGTAAATTTATCTGATTTAAATAAACTATTAATATAAGCCTGAACCTTAAGCAATTTTCAGATTGGGGTGTTTTTCAATAATCATACTTCTCTTCCTCAGATAACTTTTTAATTTCAGAAGAGGTCTAGAGCACAGCATTTCTTGAAAAGTAATTATAGATGCTTTGGCATGCACTATTTTGAGACAAATTTCTAAGGTTTCAAGATTTAAAGCAAGATTCAGGCCATTCCTTTCTTATTTTTTACCAGCCAACTTCCTATCACACATTATGCTTCTCTTAAAATCCTCTAAGAAGACTAAGATACAAGCACAAAAAGAAGCTATTTCACCCAGCAGGACAAGAGTGACATACAAAAAAACTTGAGGGTGACTTTTCTCCCAAGACACAAGGACAAGCTTCTTTATTTCTAGAGCTTAAAAGCACCAACAAAGATTAATTATTGACTAAATATGCCCAAAAGGTTCCACGGAACATACCAAAAATTAAAACTTTTTTTTTCCATCCTTTTTTCTTACTGGTCAATTTTCCAAAACTTCTTTATCTTTGAAAAATAAGCCTACAATTTGTCTGCCTGACACTTTTTCCTCTAAAAGCAGTGAATTGGCTTTCAAGTGTTACAAAGATGCATATTAGTCAAAATAGGAAAAAATTACCGCCTGTACTATCACTGTATACACTGAAAACCAGAAAATTTTGTATTTATATAAAACCACCGAAAGTTCAAATTTAAAAGTTTCTATACATCATAACCAAATACTTCTACTTCGCAAAACAGTACAAAAAATGCTTTGGGTTTGGTTTTTAAAAAGCCATTAATTTCTAGACTGGTCTTGGTTATTTAAACAGGTATGCAGCTGGTTGAAAATTGGTTCAACTCATAATATTTGGATCCAGATTTTTGTAAAGTTTGAAAGCATTTGTAGATGGGATGTCTGTTCAGTTCTTCGGTGCTGACATCGGAAGTGCCAGCTTCTCCAGACTTTCATTTGTTGCCTATTTCTAACATTAACAAATTTACTTTAATACCTAGCTTCTTTTTTCCAGGGCCTTACTACATAAAAATAATTTATACTTTCCAGACAACCTAATGTTAAGACTCTGAAAGGAATTAATGAGATTAGTCCATTTGCCTGAGCTATGAAGCTGCTATATAAGACACTGATTGTCATTAGTGAAAAGACAAATCATTCTTTGTCTCTTAACCACTTTAGAAGCTTCCTAGAACTCTGTCTGTTGACTACATAAATAGCAAATACATCAACTGGCACGCTCAAACCAGCTACATCCAATGCCATATGAATCACTGCTGATCCTTTCATATGCCATTTGCTTTATTGAGTATGAATGGATCCAGAAAGAAGAGAAAAATCCACAATGATACTTGCAAATTATGTTTCCCTTGTTTCAGTGCATCATTTTTATTTTCAATTCTCTTTTTCTGTGCCATCACAGTGATACTAAACACTGATTAGATGACAGCAATTTGAATTCAAACCTGGCTTCTTCTATAGTTTTCAAAACCCAGTTAAAGTGTTGGTCAGAGGTCACCTTTTTAAAAAAATTATAGTGGCTTAAAAGCCTTATTGCTTTGCATTCTATTAAATAGCTTCTGAAAAACAACGAGGGAAAGAGAATTTTGGAACATCATGTTCTATGGCTATATCTTCTTTTCCTTACAAGCAAAATCACTTGAGTGATTGCAGTACCGGTAGACACCACATGGTTTCAGCATGCAACAGCCCTGAACACCAAGTCCAAAGTACTGGGAATGAACACTGGGTTTGACTGTATACTGATGTGCAATGCAATGAGGGCCACAGGCTTGATATGCAATAGGTTATTATTGAACATAACAAAGATTTCTGCATGCACACCTGTGTGTGGTGTAACAAGAGCAATAGACACAATAAATAAAGAACATTGGTAAGAATTTCTGGGTGTGCTGGTAGCAGATACATGTTATTAGGCTCTTTAAATTATCAGTAGAGAAGAAATGCTTCCTAAACAAAATATCTCCCCCTTCTCTAACATCCCCGACACCATAAACCCAGTCAAATCCACTTACAAATATCCTTATCCTAAAATTCTTTAACCAAGAAAAAACACTCTTTTACTACTCCATTATTTTTTATTGGCTGTTCTAAAATAAGCAGGAGCCTGAACGTGTATATTGCATGATTGTTATACTGCCATATCAATTTCACTTTATTCATGAATATCAATACAAATGGCCCAGAACTTGGCACAGAGATGCTTTGCTCATAAATTACAGTGTGCTTTTTCTGTGATTGCAGTCATATAATGTCCTTTTCTATTTAATTCCACTTCTATTTTGAATTCTGCACTCCCTCCCTTGCACAGAAAAAGAACAATTTCAAAGATAAATTGATTAATCATAGTAATTACTCATCTATACAATACGCACTTTTATCACATAAATACAAATAAAAGTGATGGTGTCTGTGGCCTTCCTCCACCAACAAAACATATAAACACCACTATTAATTTTGTGATAAGAGCCTGAGGTGTTCAGGACACTTCTGAAATACGCACACTGGAATCTTGCCCACCTTGAAATGATTGTGTGTTTTGACAATAGTCAACTGAGGTGGAGTTTCTTCCTGAAGCTTTACGCTGCCGGCTATCACTGAAACATGCAACATGCATTTTTTTCCTAGGATTGTGTTCAGTGTCTCTAACAAAGTCTGTCTTCTAATTTGGAAATTGCAGTAGCATGACCCTTTCTTTTTTCAGATTTGTACAAACATATAGTGGAAATAATCATTGTTCTGACATGCTTCAAACAGATGTTTCCAAGTAAAGGAAAACCACTAATCATTCCTATTAATTACATATTAAACATAGTTCGTTTGGGACTTTTTTAATTACACAGGCCAAAGAATAAGCATGAATACAGACTTCTAGTGGCTTTTTTCTCATGCCCTCACTGCCAGCACTGTTCCTGCACTCTGCCTCTACTCTCACAGTATTTTCAACTGTTATTTTCCCTATGTACTGTGCCATACACCACCTCATGCAAACACATACAATGCAATGTTTCTAATTATGCTTACAGTTAATGCTTCCAGAATCACATTGCCACAGTTCCGATTAATGCCAAGATTCAAAAGATTACTTGCTCACATGGAATCTGTTTCACCTATGGCATAGATCTTAACAATCATGGGATCTAGTGCTGAGTACAAAGGTTATTTTCACTCAGCTAACATAGATACAGTGCAAGATGTCTTTGCTTGCAGATTGAAGAGGCAGCTGAATTCCTGTGGAGCTGTATTTATGACTTTCTCCATTGGTTCAAAAAGGTTTTAGAGCTGTTTCTGGTGCTAAAGAATACAGTACTTTCTCTACAAATCTCTGTTGCTGCCAGAGCTTATGTGCCTATACTAGTAAAAAATTCTGATTTGCACGTTAGGAAAGGCTAGAATTTTCAAGACTACTAAGGCAGTGGGACCCATGGGCAAATATCTGAGGGCAGGCTCTAGGCCCTCAAAGTTTTCATCAGAATTCTGCACTGAGCTCCAAAACCAACTGGGCAAGATGTCACTCAAAAAAGCACAGGAATATAAACTGTATTCCAAGACAGCTATTTTTGCCTGCATCAAGATAGGTGGAGCACCACATGCTGCTCCTCTACACACAGCCTTTGGCAAGGCTCTCTGCAGGAATTTCATCATCTCCAAGAGAAACTTGATCAGGCTATGAGCCATTTCCATGGAGGCTCTGTTTTCAAGGATTTCTCATCAATGAAATTTCAGATGATTTCGATGGCAACAACATTAATAAGCCCTGTGGAGTTACCAGCAGGACTGATATAATTATAGGGAATAACTACCTGCAACTCCTCTGGTCAGGTCCCACAGTTCCCAAACATTTTTTACTCAGCTACACCCGAACTTTGCTTTGTGTGTTTCACCAGGAATGCACACGTGAGGTTTTGTTCAAAACATATTGGAGAGTAGCTATTCTTCTTTTCATATCTGAGACATAAAAGGGGGACTTGGGGAAGAATATGGTTATCTGTCATTAGTGATAATTTTGCTCCTCTTTAGCGTAAAAAGTTTGTCTTCCACAAGCAGAGGAAAATAAGGGATCCTTACCAAAACTGGTCACTTGTTATAAATAAAAAGTAGCTTCTAAATAAAGCAAATACTTCAAAATCAATCCACAGATGGAAGAAAGTATTTCAAATGATTACAAACAAGGTCTATTTGGGATATTTCATGTATAGAAAACAGACTTAATTTATCAGAAAATTGTTAGTTTAATAACAATTTACCTACCTCTTGTGCTTAACAAATGGCACAATCCTAAAATATGATTATTTATGTCCTCTACACTACAGGCTACTTTAAAATATTTTTATTTAAGATAACTTTGTTACTCTGCAGAGCAAGTGAGAATTTCTGTAAAATTGTACATAGAATATATTCCTTTTACATTAATTATAATCAGCCGTACATTTATCATGCTTTCATATGTTTCAGTTTTTAACTGTTGAAAATACACAAAACAATAGATGTTTTACTTTACCATTGTATGGAAAAAGCAAGAACACTGTTTGTATTGCAAGTGTAAGACACACTGGCACAAGACCACAATAAATCATGACCCATACGAAAACAAGATGATCTTAAACCCTTTATCCTAATAAGACTTTCTGAGCATTAAATAGCAACTCTAATCCCTTAGTCATTAATTTTCCCGTGTTTCAAATCTGGATGTAATTAAGAACAATGCATTGCTGCCTATGTGGTGAACAAAATGTCATGCTGACGTGATTGATTATGTTTATTTAAACTGGAGATGTCCGACACTTTCCAGTAATACTTAATTCCATTTTTATTACTATTTTAGGCATCAAGATAAGCTTTTCAATTCCCCTGTTGTGACCCACTTAAACAGAACTTAAGAATCTGAGAAGCATTAAATGAAAGAATATTGATACAGTAGTTCTGTGGGTCTCTGGGCTATACAAGTCTAGTGAAAATAAAATTAGGTTTAATATTTTCACTTACTATTGTCAAGGATTTATTTAGAAAGCCAAGTCTAAACTATAATTATAAAACATCTAATACATACTTTACAAGCTGCTAATGACAAGAAGAATTAGACTGGATAGAATTCATAATATATCCTGTTTTATTACATGGCCTTTCACTGCAGTAGCAGCAAGCTCATTACTTTATACATACTTTTTTGTATGCTTAAATATGAAAGATAATTTTCCCCATAGACACTGTGAGACAACAATAAAACTTAAAGTGCAAGGCAAGATTTTTTTTCTTTCTTCATTTCACTCCTAATCAGACAGCAGTTCATCTTCTCCTCATGCAACATTTGACAGTATTGACTGACCAGTATATGTAGGGATTTAACAAACAGGCACAACAGCAAAGAAGTTGAACCTAAGAGAAATACTCTTAAAAGTATCTTGCTGTCTTCATAAGCATTAAAGGGAAGAAGAAGAAGAATTTTTAATATATAATTTTTCTGCATAAACTTTGCAAACTCTCCTTTAAAATACCCAGTATTCCTTTGTGTAGGAGCAGTCAAAGAAAAATTACCAAGATCTTAGAGTGGGTACCAAGGGACCATATATACCATCTGTAAAGATGAAACAAAATTTAATGAGAAATCACAGCTTAAGGGTATAACTTTCCAGCTGGTTCTGAGGGGCCAGCCTAAACCTGTACAGCTCCAAACCAAGAATCCCAATGTCTAACCACTGTACTTTCTTACTGACTGCCTTGTGGCTGTATAGAGACCTAAGGCAGGGAACCCATTTTGCCAGAAATTCCTTTCTGAGGCATTATTTTCCTGTCAGATTGGATCAATACGTATGACTGCTACTGTCAGCTGAAGGCTGACAGCAGCAATATACAGTAAAGGGAAGGAAGGGGAGTATTTTGTACCGACAACAACATCATCCCAACAGCAAAGGTTAGAAAATTATAGCTGAATCCTGAAGTTAACCTGGAAAGAGTGAAGCATCTAGTGTTGGCTATTTCTGCACTATGAGAAGAAGCAAAGGTTGATAGGAAGAAGGAAGCCATAGTTAACTTCACATGAAAAAGGTGTACTTTGAATTTTAAACTACAGTTCTTAAGGTGTGCATCATTTAGACACAGCACATCACTCAAAGATTATTCTTATTCTACTGTATCTCCCAGCATGAGTGGCATTCTTTAAGAGGTGAACCAACCAAAGGGTAAAAAGCATGATTTGTTTTCATTACCAAAATTGCATTTATAATCACAGCCAAAAGAAATACAAGCTGATGTTGTTTTCTCGCAGTTCTGTTGGGCTAAGCCGGACTCTACATCTTCCTGCTACGCACAGCATTCTAACCTGGGTCAAGGAGCTGCAAACCAGGCCATAAAATCTACTGATACATATTTTAAACAGGTTACATTCTTTTCAGATAAATTTTGTCATTCATCATGCGTGCAGTGTACCTGGCAGTAGGGTAGCCTTATGAGCAGTAAAATGAGTGAAATTAGCATTTGAATCGATGCTACGTGAAGATAACAGCCTGCAATAATCCTATTTAACAGCTGTTAATTGTCTGCTATAAACCACAGTTCAGCAAATTTTGATCACACAGCTCCCTGATATGAATGAAGAAAATTTACCAACCGATGCACAGAAAGAAATGTTTGGAGATGCACATCTTAAATTCATTGTAAATATAGATTTTATGCAGATACCATATCTCTCAACTACATGTAAATCATAAAACGTTGTCTGTATGCAAATATTCCCAAAAAACATTACACAGATATATAAAAAATGGTATCTTCACTTATTTATAGGGAAACATTTGGTTTGCACGCCTTAATAGCAAAGATTATTCTTCAAAGTTATGATCATGTTCTTAAGAAAATGTTTATGTTTCTGTGTGTTGCCCACATCCATGTGGGCAAAGTCATTACCAGTTCATCAAAACCATAGTTCCAGCTGCAAGACAAAGGGATGTTTCTCCATCTTCTCTGATACTATTCTACTCACATCCATTACTCAGTCTGAAGCACACACTAGAAGAACATATGATCCTGGAAGTCAGAGCATCCAACAGAGGAAGGTTAAACTTCATAAACAGTGTTTAATCTTTCATCTGTAGCCAAGCAAGAATAGAATCCTACTGGTTAGGGAAAAAAAGACGTAAAAAAAAAAAAAAAAAAAAAAAGAAAAGAAAAAAAGATCAGAGGCTAGGCGTTAAGGTACCCTGGCAATGAATATGTCTATGAAAAGAATTCAGGTTCAACACAATGAGAAAAACATTTTCTTGTCACATATCGGAGACAGGATATCAGGAATCCATAGCTGTCTCTATCAAACGCTGCAAAGATAGGCAGCAAAATATCTATAGCTAATTTCTCTTTTTCTAAGAACAAGAAGATATAAATACTTTAACCTCCAGGTTCATATCTTCTGTCTGGCATCTCAGCTGAAAAGGAACTAAGTAGCATGGTAGTATCTTGTGGAGTTGGAGGTAATTAATAGCACTTTCTTCAATACTTTGTTGGTAGTATGAATTTTACAGCACTGATGGGTGGTTTCCAAAAAGACTGGATGCCAAGGCATATATCATTTATTTTTTGCTTAAAATCCCTATGATATCTTATCTTAAAAGGCTAAAGCTTGTCCTTTCCTTTTTCTTTTATCCAAGAGAACACAGTTTATAAGCAGAAGTGACAACTGTGATGTTCATTAACTAATCAACACTCAGATGGTTGACAGGGTATACTATCCACGACGCTCTTCCCAGGAAGTTAGACTTTTATTCCTCCTTCAATTCTCAATATATAAGATTTGCAAGAACTTTTTACCCTTGCTAAAAGAATGAAGTGTGAATGGGCTCATCTAGATCACTGCAATATTCTTGCGGAAGCTTCCTTTTCTTATGAAAGTGTCCTCAAACTCGCTTTCAGTTGTCTTGACCCTTTCTGTTTTATAACATTTTATTTCCTTACTTTTTATACTCTCTCATATAGTTCTTTCATTAGAGTCTTAGTAATCAAGGCCCCAGTCTTGGGTTTCATTCCCTCAACTTCTACTGTATTTTTTTCTTTAGAATTCCAACATTCTTGTTGATGTATGTATTCTTGTATATACTCTCTGGTACAATATTTGACTTCAGCACTTGCGTCCAATTTAAAGTTAGCAACTGTGCCATTTACGTTCAGACTGGTAGTCTATTCATCACCTGCTACAATGGCGCCCACTGATTTAATGAAGGAATTCCTTTGAGCTAAAGAGGTCTTCATTAAGCCCTTTAACTAACCTATGTGCACTCTAAAACATTCTAAAGCTTCTGCAAAGTAATGTGATCTATTCTAGCTCTTCAAAATTCTACTCGTTGCCATACATTGCTTCATTAAGATTGCTTTCAGAGTATGAACAGCGCCATAAGTTGGGATGTTTTGAGAGGGTTGTTTTCCTGAGGAGCAGAAACTTAGGACAGTTTGAACATAAACTCTGTTTATCCCACTCTCTTCTCTAGTATTGTTTGACTGACCAATCTGCAAGATTGTATTTTTAGTCATAAAGTTCTCCCTGCTTTCACTTTTCACTTCTGTGGTTTTTTTGAAAGAACAGATTTAAGAAAAGTTGCAATTTAACAGCAAAGGAACTGTTTCTCCAAACTCTGCCAACAGTCCTGTACTTATGTATCAGAGCTTCCTTTTGTGCAGAATTAAAAGTGATGCAAGTAATTTAATTTGTGTTACTCCTGGTATCACACAGTTACTTACCCAGATTATCTTTCAATGCACCTTTCTTAGTGAAAAATAGAGGATAAACTTTCATTTTTAATTTATTGTAAGAATGTGTTTAACAGTTTTCCTGTGAGAGTGAAAATTTTCTGCTACTGACCAAACTGAAAGTGAGAATAAGAAGTGACTCCCCACAAATGAAAGCCACCCCCCTTGTTTATACCAACACAGTTTTGATAAGGTCAGTGTAGCTGATTTACAGACAGATCCAGCCATGATCTCAGCTGATGCATCACAGGCTCACAAGACAGTGAAACCTCTTGGCGAGTAAGCATGCGTCATTAAAGAGTTCAGCAATGTAAATTTCAGATACAAACTCAACTGTCACTTGCAGTTCAGAGCTTGTATACTGCCAAATATATTTACTGCTGCTTATGTGTTCAGATTGCTGTTTCAGCATGGCTACATCAAGTTTCTTCAAGCTCAAATCACACCCGAGGCTATGACACTTAAGTTGTTTTACATTTAAAGGAGAAGGATTTAAAGGCAAAATGCAAAGACAGTATCCCTTCTTGGTTCTTCTAGAATGAGTGACACTTTGAGGCTGTCACAGTCACAGTGTGCCATAGGGGTCTTCCTACTCACGAAATCTGTCTGCTTTGCGGACTTTGATGAATCATCCCCCCAGCTGGCCAGGCACACACATAGTTCTGGAGTGGCGTTGCTTCATGCAGTTTCCAACAAGGAGACTGGGCCCAGCTATCACAGCATTTTAACCGTACAATCAATCTGGAGGAACCAACGGCATAATTCTGTAACTGATCTCAGTTGTGAGAAGACTCAGAGATGGATTCCTCATCTATAATTCAGGAAGTGGGCTATCGTTTCTGCCAGCATCCTTCACTTTCAAAACTCTCTGCCTGCCTTACCCAGGTTAGTTTTCTACATTTCCTTATGGCTGCTTTCCTTGGGTCACTTCCTTTGAAACCTACCCACCAAGGAAGGAGAGGAAGATTGCTGACTAAATCTGTTATCTACTAACTGGAGGTTTTAAATATTTGCCTTTTAGATTAAGAATGAGGTGTGAGCAACTGCAGATTTCCTGTGGGTGGGATGAAGACAAATTTTAACCCTTACTTAAATACAGATCATTCAGGATGTAACACCATAGTTGACTATGGTCAGACCAAAAATCAAATAAGAAAAAACCATCTGTTGAAGTGCTGATTTGACATAGCAAGCAGCCATACAAATACTAATGCTAGTGCAAAGGAAGTAGACAGGAATCTGCAGCCAGAGATAAATGGTGGAGGGGACAAGACAGGACTTCCCGTCTCACTGGCAACACAGTCTTAAATTGACTTATGCAGGATCAGAGGGGGAGGCATTAAGGCAAGTGGTTATTGTAGAAATATGGCACTGTGCCCCCACATTTTTTACTATAATACATGGGCAGTCAGAGACTCTATCATAACATTTATCTAGGCAAGGAAAGAAAACATACTAAATCATACAAAAGAAAGAACATTAGTAAATCTGCAAAGTCAAGTACCTGGAAATGAAGATAAAACATTTTTCTTTGGAACAGAAACAGGCTAGGAGCTTTGTTATGCTTTAACAGCTTTGCTTCTTGGTTAGATTTGTGTCCAAGTTTCCTCTATCCAGTTTAGATCCCATATACTTTTCTCATAATTCCCAATGCATGATGTATTCTGCATGAGAAGAAAGAAAATACTTCCTCTAAATGGCTGTACTTACAAATACAATATGACTTCTTTTGTCTGGGTAATTTTTAGACCATCAGTAATCAATATGCACTTGTTGATGTGGACATATGGACAAGGAACTCCAGATTAAGCTAAGAATGGATGTAAACCCTATCTACTACGCAATGCCTGTGAATAAGCTCTCACACTACAAAAAAGGAGAGGGCAAGTTTACTCTTCATGCAGCTTCTTCATGTCCATAAGGGGAGGAGGTAGCTCATGGCAAATCAGCTAATGTGTTATCACATACAGCCATGCCGTGGCTTCTCCCAGGGTTACTTGCCTGTGCCTTTCTCCTACCTCAGATTAAATTCATCTAGTCTACTAAGAAGCAATACTGAGAGCCAGAATCAAAAGGCAGCTATTTTAACCATCCTCCAGGGGTCTTGGGCAGACCCATTAAATCAGGGAAATGAATACAGCAAACTATTTCAGCCCTCTGATGCATGCAGTAGATTGCTTGAGTATGTTAATTACTGCCTTTGGCTGAATATTTCCAGAAATGTTAACACAGAATCTGGAAATAAAATGTCTCCTAGCATCACAACAGCATTTTCAGATACCACACTCAGATGTGAAGCATTAGGACAAGTTGCAGGAAAAAACAAAAGAGAAGAACAAAGTATCATGACTCAAAAAAATCACAAAGAGCTACAAACATAGGAAAAAATTCAACTACCAGCCAATCACCTTTCATCACAGGAGACATATTCTGTACCATCATCTACAGCACTTGGGTACAAAACCTGAATTTAGTCCCTCAGATCCCTTGTTAGACCCTGGAGGCACACTCACCTCACCTCAGTTTTTGCCAATAAAGTCCCTTACGTTTCAGTCACTGAAGCACAGAGTGCCTGAGGCTGCTCAATACTAAGCTGCTTATTGTTTCTCTCATGCCACGGATGGGAACAGTATTCAGAGGTTAGGTAGTTTACCATTCAACTTCCCTGTTGGGCCAAATCCATAGTCAGGCAGGCCTTTAGAAACCCATTTTCTGTATTTCCCATATTTCCAAATCCCAGAGAATAAAGGTTCCTTTATTTGATGCTGGAGACAGAAACCAAATACAAATCTCCCATGTCTCAGAGGATGAAACTGAAAAGATATTTCTTCTACCACAGAGAGAAGTGCAGACTTCTAGGGAGTTCAGCTGTGCTGCAGGTGAGTAGAGACCTGACTCCAGAAATTATTATTCATAGAACAAACAGCTTCAACAGAAAAGACTGAAAGAAATAAACCTAAAAATATTTTATAGGGAGACTTTTAATGATAAATGACAACAAACAAAATGCCAATGAGCCACCTGCATATAAAAAAAATAATGTATCTTTTTGTAACTGTGCATTAATTTGAACTGATAACTTTAAGAGAAACTATATATATTGCAAAATGCACAGCATGCATTACTCCCATTTGGATTTTACTATTTTAACAGTAAAATGATATTGTTAAACTCATAAAACTGTTACTACTTTATACCTGTTTCTCCATAATGCCTTCTCATTTACAGGAGCTCAGGAAGATCATAATCCTCACCTGCATCAAAAGGAGCATGACCAGCAGGTCGAAGGAGGCGATCCTGCCCCTCTACTCTGCTCTTGTGAGACCTCACCTGGAGTATTGTGTGCAGTTCTGGTGTCCTCAACATAAAAAGGACATGGAACTGTTGGAACAAGTCCAGAGGAGACCACGGGGAAGATCAGGGGACTGGAGCACCTCCCGTATGAAGACAGGCTGAGGAAGTTGGGGCTGTTCAGCCTGGAGAAGAGAAGGCTGCGTGGGGACCTCATAGCAGCCTTCCAGTATCTGAAGGGGGGCTATAGGGATGCTGGGGAGGGACTCTTCATTAGGGACTGTAGTGATAGGACAAGGGGTAATGGGTTAAAACTTAAACAGGGGAAGTTTAGATTGGATATAAGAAGGAACTTCTTCACTGTAAGGGTGGTGAGGCACTAGAATGGGTTTCCCAGGGAAGTTGTGAATGCTCCATCCCTGGCAGTGTTCAAGGCTGGGCTGTACAAAGCCTTGGGTTTAGTGTGAGGCGTCCCTGCCCATGGCAGTGGGGTTGGAACTGGATGATCTTAAGGTCCTTTCCAACCCTAACTATTCTATTATTCTATGATTTTGCTTGAATAAACGGATTTAAGGAACAAGAAATAATCTCCTATGGCAGCTAATAAAAATAACCTATGTCAGCACTAGTGGCTTGAGAGATCTGTACAATCTGATAGTCCTGTAACCCAGAAAAGTACAGAACACTAATCTTGCGGAGGTTACAACGATCCTGGCAAAGAAAGACACAATATCACCCAGTAGCACATTTGTGAAGGTGGGATGGAGAAAAGAATATATAACAGCAGTGCCAACGCTATCTTAACCATTTTAAAGAACCAGTAAAATAGTCCCTTGAAACATCATCATGCGCCATGTCCACTAAAATGAATAGACAGTCTTCAACTCAGCAGCATTAAGAGGTAACTTCTAGATATATTCTGTTTGAGAGTACTAGTCAGTACCGCAAACAAGACAGCTCTTCCTGAAAATGCCTTCCTTCCCACATGTATTTTGACTCCTAACTTCATTTGTGATTTTAAGTTCCTTCTGTTCAAATACTGATAAGTACTTGCTGTAAAGCAGTAATGATAAATGCAGAAACTAATTAACCTATTTAACTTGCTACTGCATGATGACACAAAGTCAATTGGCCATGGAAATGTTATCTGAAAGTTCCAAAGCAGCGCTGGCTTTGGAAACAACAGCAAGATAGATTCAGGCATCAACAGAGACCATCATACCAGTACCATTACACAAAGTTATTAGGAGAACATGCTTTCAGTATATAAACTCTGTCAGATTCTTCTGACAAAGAAACTCATTTAAAAGATCACAACCAAGCTCTCTTGAGCATTCAGTTAAATAATGGGTGGTTTTCTTCAGCTTCTGCCAAGAGAAAGGAAAAATAGGGTAGTGTTGAAAGTGTAGGTCATCTAGAAGGAAACACTGACTGTTCTAGCTGCAGACTAGACAATTTTAGCCTTCCTTTTTTTTTTCCCCAGCATGTCCCAAGCACTTATCTGAAAATATGCCATGCTATTCACAGAGGTTAACTCCACCACCTTCGGTTACTAAATATTTGTTCATTATAATGCTACTATATCCTTGATGGAAACTGCAAAGTACAGGCTGACCAGACATACTTTCTTCCAGGTTTATTTAAATGAAAATCTTATTGTTTTAAAGAGGAAATCTGCTCAGTGCAGATATTTCCTCTTATGTTTCACATGTTGGGTTGTTTTGATTTTTTTTTTCTCAAATCCAAGTACTTTGACACATTTGAGTCACATTTGGTAGTTATGTCAGATCAGTCAAGGAGGCAGCACAGACTAGGCCCAGAGAAAATTAGATTTAAATGAGAATTTAGATTTGAAGCATACCTGGGGCTAGGGTTCCTATTGACATATGGCAGAAGTAAAATTAATTATTAATTAAAGCAGTAGTAATATCCTGATGAAGCAATTAGTTCAGGATTTTTACCCTTCTGGACACTGACATTTCACCAAACCACAACTGCAAAACATAAGGATGTTCCAACATTCTTATTATTTCCAGAAAAGTGGATTTCTACTTTTGAGGTTCTATTGGGAGTATAGGCTTCGGAGATACAGTATAGAACTGCACAGAAATACTCACATGGTCTCATGTCAAATCATATTCATTTCACCTAGGTGGTTAACAGGTGTTAAAGCTCTTTCATTCCATATAAGCAATCATCAACTTCATCAGTTGCAAAAAAGAAAAAAAAAAAAAAGAAAAAGTTATCTACTTAATCTTCCTCAGGAAAAAGTGCACCAAACATCTCTGCAGAAACCGAATTCTCTTCAACAAAATATCTTGCTTAAAGATAATATTCAATTCCTCAGTTAAAGTACTAGCCTGTAGGTCTCTATTAAGTGGAAGGAACAGATGCAAACTGAACCGACTCCTTTTCTCTGTTAAATTATACCAGTTTTATAAATGTTTCTACCACACAGTCAGAAGGGAACATTGAAATTGTTGCTTGCTACTATTACAGACACATCTTTAGGTACTCGTGGTGGATTTTGTCCTAAAACACCGTTTTATTAAAGCTAAAGGATAGATCTGTAGCATCTGTTTGTAAGCATATGCCTTTTGCTCACTGGTAAACTTGGTTCACACATTTCTATTACCTAACAGGCATCTGGATAGCTTTTGATGTCAGATTCAATTTCAGCTGTAGTGGTTGTTGCTCTTTCGATAGGTGAAACCAACCATGCAGGTGAAGCTCAGCTTGAATTTTGAAGTATGCTATTAGAATCTGTTAGCAACCATAGCCTAATCAGCACAGCCTTGAACAACAGCTAGTTAATCTAAGTCTTGACTGAGTAAAAGCTCAGGATGATACTAACCTAATACATCTGCACAAAGTCCAAGACGATTTTAGCCACAAAAGAAGCCCACAGAAAAATGGATCAAGGATGAGGAAATACCTAAGAAAAATGTTTCTTCTCAGAGAACCACAAATGTGCAGCCGGTAGGACTGGCACAAACAACTGGTTTGTACATTTCAATCAATGTGGATCAGATAGGTAAATTCAGCTTACATTGTCCAACCCAAGTACAGGTGATCCAGGATGTTTTGGATATTTTGGGTTGTTTGCAATATCTTGGGGAGGCATGTTTTTTCTAAAGGCTTTACGTTGAAAGAAAGGAGAGGGGAAAGGGAGAAGGGAAAAGATAAGGAAAGATGCAGTGTAACAACTTTGAGGTCTAATATTGCATTCAGATGAAATCCCAAATTATCACCAAAACTTCCTTGAAATATTTATTTTTATTTCTTCTGTGGTTACTTATTTTAAGAATTCAGAAATCAGCAATCATACCAAGGCTGCTGAAATTTGAGTGTAAGGAAACAGTCTGAAACATTTCTCATATCACGACTAACTCATTTATTTTCCTATTTAAGAGAGCATTGCTCTGCATGCAAATGGGGCCGATGCTTATAGCAGCATTTCACTGATAGAATATCAGCATATGTTATGAATACTGATGAAATTCTTATTCTCTTCTAATGTAGCATTGCATTTTTCCAATTCCATTGTTTGGTGCCTTCCAATTCTAGCACAGGACTTGTAGAGATGCCTTTTCTAACATTCATTACAGACATTACAGACATTACAACCTCTCTTCCTCTCTCTCTCTCTCTCCCCCCTAATTTCTTCAGTTATAGTCATCCCTTGTTTTGAAATGGAATCCCAATATTGTCAGGCTCACTTTAAAAGGCATTTTAATAATACTCAGGTTGTGTATAAACACGTTAAAGGTAAAAACAAAGCAAATGAGATTTTAGATAAGATTATCATATTTTCAAAGACTCTCAAGGGAGCCAGATGCTGAACTGCCCTTAGTTACAATGCAAATTGAACATCCAAATTCCTTCCATGAGACTGAAAACTTTAGACTTATGTACAAAAGCAGACACAGTTAAATTAAAGTTGACCTGCTGCAGTATCTGGCCTCTGATCTTTTGTATCTTGGCATATTAAGAAATTTCCAAACCATGCATCATCAAATATATTTGCTCTCCAGTTTCTAAGACATGAAAAACCCGAGTTTAAAAACCCTGTGGCACTCTAATAGGAATGACTTTAATTTCTGGATCTGCTTCTGAACTACAACATTACCTAAGCATATTATTTCTGTTTAATTTAGTTCATTTTTATAATGAAAGCATAACTGATTTGACAACATTTTATACTGTAATGGTTTCTCCATAGATCTGCACTAAAATTGGTTTTCTGGTGTAATCACACATTTTAAGATTCAATAGATTTGTACTAAAACTGATCTGAGGTTGTTGGAGTACTGTACCATAGTTTTCAAATGGTTTTAATATTCCAAATTCATGATTGTTTCAAAAAGTGCTAAAGTAAGATTAAACTTCGAATTAAAAAAAATTCATAAGGCATAAACACTGAAGTTATTGTGCAACTATTTCTATAGTTTTCATCCCTTATTTAATAAACAGTTTCTGGTATAATTCCATGTTTTCAATAAAAAAAAGTTTTTTACTCTTCGTAGAGGTGCACAGAAATTCATACAGGCGCAGGTAAAAATCCTTAAGTACGCAATGCAGTACAGCTGTCTGCATCTGTCTCCATTGGCTTTAAAATAATGAGCTTTAAAAAGCCTTCTGCCTTCTGCTTTTAATAACTATGGCTGAAGTTTATCATGAAGGCGCAGAGTTCAGCTCATTTAAAAATAAGCAAGAAAGTCATGTATGCATGTGACTAGTTCAGACCTTTAGTTTTAAATAAAGCACAATATCTTAAGACTCTCAATAAAACTGCAGATATTGGTTGCTCTGGATATGTAATAAATCACAAAGTTCTTGATCCACTGTTGACATTTCCAGTGTTTTAACTCTGAAAAGGGAAAGCTATATAACCTTTTGGGCTATGCTTCTGTTGATATCAATATGGAAAGAGGGTCTGTGAAAGATAAAGCTTTACGCAGAAGTAAGCCACGTAAGGGACACATGTTCATTACGACGTCCCCTTTGAGCACAGGATATTTCTGAGATCACAGACCAGCACACTGTTTGCTGTCGGATCCCAGGAAGGTAGAGGCAATACAACCTTTAGAATAACTGCAAAAGCAGAACTTCAGCAACAAAATTAAAATCTCACATTGCTTCAGCAAAAGAAATAACTTGAGTAGCAATTAACGAGGGGTCAGCTTTTTCCTGTCTGTCTGTCAGCACCTTCTGAAAGATGATCCTACAAACATTATTACATCCTTGGGAGCAAAAGTTCACTTCTCTGATATGGGAGTTTTAGCTATCTACTTCAGAGGCTGCTAAGCCTGCTTTTGGCAAACCAACCAATTCTAGTTCAATGTTTACCAAAAATTAAGACCTTTGAGCTCAAGAACTTGGAAGTTTCTTTTCTTCTCCGCTAGCCAGGGTGCCATTTTAGGAAGTATGAACCAGTCAGTTTTTCACATAGAGTAACTGAGTATTGCTACTGTGACTGGATACTGAGAAAGGGAATGAGAATACTTCAGGACTTGAGCAAGTCACTCCTTTCTCTTTTTTTGTGGTGTGATTAAGACCCCTGCACAGCTCAATGTCTGGGAGAAAGAAATAAGACAAGATTAGAAGCTCAAGCATGGTCCAGCCCGGTCCCCTCATCTGAAAGAGAGCTGTGGGAATTACAGGTAACTCATAGTGTAGCCACTTCACAGCTTTCCCCCATCACCATGATATTTTTTGATATTTTTACCATTTTTAAAGTATTTTTTTTTATTTGTCTTTCTGATGTAACTGCTCCTTAACGCTCACACACAAAGAGAACTAACCCAATTTTTTAGCAGCCAGGTGACCCTCTGCCCAGTTTTCCCCATCACCATGATATTTTTTGATATTTTTACCATTTTTAAAGTATTTTTTTTTTTATTTGTCTTTCTGATGTAACTGCTCCTTAACGCTCACACACAAAGAGAACTAACCCAACCTTTTAGCAGCCAGGTGACCCTCTGCCCACCTGTGTATGCATATGTTGACAGAACACTACAATTTTCCATGAAAACTGTCTGTGCGCTTCCAGGTGGACATACTGAATGTTAGGCTTACTCTTTCCTGCAATTCATACAAATCTTCTTTCTTCTTCTTTATCATCTATTATCCCCATTATGACCTTTTATTATACAAATGTTCTTGAGGGTTGGAGTTAGTTTCTTTTTATTCTATACCCACATGACCAGCTTTAGGAAGAATATTTTCATGATCTCTCAATAGGACATTGGGGTGCTATAAAAATAAATGTGCTGTGGTTATGAGAAATTTCAAATTATTGTTGGCTTTTCAGATTTTTTTTAAAGAATTTTATTAGCATCATCTCTAGTTTTAGCACTAGGATGAAAGCTATTCCTATGGTGCATATGCAAAGCCTCATCAATTCTGACAGTATGGCTATGCAAATATTCTCCTTTCAAGTACCTTAATGAATAATTAATATTGTGCTTAGAGATCTAGCCAAAAGCACCAATCAGAGGGTCCAAATAAATTGGATTGGTATTGAAGAAATTGTTCCCCATGCTCATCAAAAAGATTACTGTTTCTTTTAGAGAACAGCTTTAACAATATGAAATAAAGCCCTCTTGGAATAACCTGCTGATATCTGCATTTATAATCAGACCAGTTATAACTTACCTGTCATAGTGCTGGCTGATTTTCAAAGACATCTTCTGTGAAGGTATTGTTTTGTAATGACAGAAATCAAACTGATTTGGGGAAGTAACAATCTCTTTTTGTCTTACTTTTCCTTAATCTTTGAAATAGATACTTCCAGCACGGTGGTTTGAAATTAAAAACAAGTGACAAAAGCCATTACAGGAAGGACAGAAGGTAGCCTGCCACAGGTTGTCTTGTATCAAAATAACCTTATTTTCACAACAGTTCAGGTTTCACTGTGGCTCATCAAGGAGACACTATAAAACTGATGCTAGCTAGGCATACTGATATCGTGCATAGTGTTTCCATGCTAAACACAGCTCCGACTGAAGAAAAGGAAGCATTAAGGACACATACTGGAAGACAAAGCTGTGACCAAAAGACACAGGAAGCACTTTTTATTTCCCTGACAATAATTACCAGCTACAACTACTAGCAGTAAGAAGTAACTCCCTCCTAAAGACAGTGAAATCTTTATATAATCTCTTATGTTTAAAAAAGCATACTGAAACCAATTCTGTATAATTTCAGGGAAATCCTGGCATTCTTGGCTCTATAGTAATTTTTCCAAGTTTTCTAAGTTCCTAATTTTTCTAAGCTGGTGTGTACAATCAAATGTAGAACATTTCAAAACCAAAGAGCATTTCTCCTTATCCAAATAAAGGGGGGGCTTTAATGCTTTGAAAGGTGATTAGAAGTTAAAAGTGACAGGGTTTACACCTTTTCACCCCCAATGAAAAAGGTCACCAGAATGAAAAAATTTCATACTTCATCTCATGCAATATATGAGCCTGCCACCCTCAGAAATATGGTTTTCCGCTCAATTCTGAAATTCCAGATTCAGAAGCCATGTACTTGCTTTTTAACTCCCAG
Organism: Lathamus discolor; assembly: GCF_037157495.1. Lineage (NCBI taxonomy): Eukaryota > Metazoa > Chordata > Aves > Psittaciformes > Psittacidae > Lathamus > Lathamus discolor. Next base: position 12,663,765 of record NC_088891.1, read on the forward strand.
TGCAGGAAAGGTTTCCATTTCAGAAGAGGTGTTAAAACAATACTGATGTCAAGCATAAGTTTTAGGGCATCTGGGAGCAAACAGCCTGTATCCTTCCCTGAGAAACACTGGAACAATTTAAGGAAATAGAGCCGGGATACATTTATGCAGATGTCCATCTGCATCCATGAAGCTGTTCCAAAGCCACACAAGTCTGAGCCCACAGCATAAGTATACAAAGCAAAGGTGACACTTTGAATAGAATTGAGTAAGTCACACTGGAAGAAGACCTAGCTTGTGCCAACATCATGTGCTGCTTATGGATTCAACAGTAGTATAAACACATGAATTGAGCTTTTCCATCAGCAGACACTGTCAACTCGGGCATTAAAATAGAGGTTACAAAAACAACAACAGAAGCAAAAGCTTTTTTTAAAGGCATTTTTAATGTGTAAAAATATAATAAAGTTACTTTATATCACCCAGCTTGGTTTGGTTTTGATAAACTCCCCAGAAGACCAACACGTTAGTGTGACAAACAATGGATGGCCACTCAGTACTGTCTGTTTACTGTACTTTATCACAAATTACACAAGTATCTGTTCTTGAAAACTGCTTTTCTATTGTGGGAAAGCACTTCCATCACCAAAATGAAAAATGAGCTGGTTTATGAGAAGCATCTGGTTAGTACCTATGCATACAGGATTGCTGAATGGGAGATAGTGGCTGAATAATTCTTAAAGAATTATTAAGGGTAATATATAGAATATCTCATTTTCTTTTGTTATGTACTTTGATGCTATTAAAACACCTGTGAGAACAAGAAATAGTTATAAAAGCATATATAAGAGTTTAAAAGCAAGTAGACACCATCGCAATCACCGAAGTTCTCACAAGTGTCTAGTAACTCAGTGTCTGGTAGAGTATATACCTAAACAGACATTTGTCCTAAATAAAAGTTTTCAAACTAGTTAGGAGGGAAGAAGGCCTCAAAAGAATTAAGAGCAAGACCTAATTCACAGAGATATGCCAAACTGTGGCTAATATGCAAAATGGCTGAATGGGTTTTTAACAATGCTGATAAACTAAAAGCAGATTGAACTTTGCCCATTAGCAAGTCTTTTCTAATATGCCCAATCCAGAAATCTAGACTATAAGAAAAAAACCCCAAACAGTTAGAACTAAGGCCAAACACGTCAATGGTGCAAAGCAGCATTATTCTAACCATTTGTTTTAACAGTTTTTGGAAAATCACTGAGCATTTCATTAGTCTAGATAGCAAGATAACCAGTGCACTATACCTTATTTTACGTCTAGCATCAATAGGAGGTACCAGCAAGAGTTAACTGAAAAGTAGTGAAAATTAATTAAAATAAAGAGACAAAGCCTTTATTTTGACTGTTTCCAGTGGTTATTGCCTTGCTTAGAGATCACTGAGTCATTTTGGCACTTTATAATCTAATAAACCTTCAGATTCAATTCTTCTTTGTCAATTTAGCTTATAAAACGTAAAGCATCCTTGATTTATGTATCCTCATCCATAATCTTCACTGAAAGATGTAAATATTTTGTTGATGGCTGTCTATGTTGATAATCAAATGAGACACTGAAAATGACATCTTATTTTCACTGCCGAACCAACATATGCTAGAAAGAGCAGCGAATAAATTGTCTTCACTGCAATGAGGTGTGACAAGAAAAAAAAACCTAAAGGGGAGCAAAAGAATGCAGGCACTGGTTTTACAAAATATCTCAACCATTGAATGAATTGTTTAAGGCTAAAATCTGCCTGTCTGAAGAACAATGCCAACAAAATTAGTATAAGATCAAAATACTGCACTGATACACGGTTAAAATATCATACCAGGTTCAAAAGCAAAATTGCACCTGCTCCACAATGCAAGTTAGCAGGGGCACTTCTCTCTAGTTCTGAGGCTTTTTATCCAGGAGGACATCTGAATATATCTGATGGAACTTTCTGAGGAAAGCAGAACTACAGAACAATGAAATGAACAGATTCAGTAACATAAGCAACACTTGCTCCTCACAAGTAACCCAAGCCAGGCAAGCTGAAAGCATCTTGCTCAATTTCATTCACAGACCCACCTTCTCCCTTTCCAACTCAGCCTTCATGCAAATAAGCATGCCTTTACTAAAAAGAGGACCTTCGTAAACTAGTGAAACAAAGCCTAAGACTTTTGCTTTGACCAAATTTAAAAGCTCAGTTTGCTTACTTTGGAAGTATTTTTAAATCTATTTATTTTTTTTTTTCCTTTTAATTCAGTTCATTGTTCAAACAAAATAAAATAGTGAGCAAATGAAGTTATTCTGAAAATGTCCAACTTATTTTCCAAAATAAGAAAAGGCAAACATTTCTTACACAACAAAATAAAATCCCCAAGCCCTCTTCTTTTAATAGCCCTAGAACAAGCTGGTTTTTTTTCCAGGTACCATCGCATTCTTAATTCAACCTGTCTTTATCAGTACATGTCTGTAATATCAAGGTAGGACTGACAGTTTGATTAGCTTACTTATGCCTGTAAACAAATGTCTTTTAGTACTGCTTCACCTCCAAGGACAGCCTGCCAATACAGCAACTACCCTAAACATAATGGCCCCAGCCAGTACCAAGACCAAAGCTGCCCACCCTGCCCTCTCCAGTCTCCCCCTTTTGTGCCTTCCACTCTTGTCAGCTACTACTACCATTTTGCAGCCACTGTGGTGATGAGTTACCCCCGTTACCTCTCATGCACACATTTGACATTTCCTCAGACTTCTTTGGCACATAGCTGTATACACCTCCCTGCACAGGCAAGAAAGCTGCCTGAATCCATGATCTTCCTTCAGATGTATGCATTACTGGCAGAATACTCCCTCTAAAAGATGCCCCATTAAATGTCCTTTGTCATCATACACTGTTCCTCTGCTCGCAGATGCACTTTTATTTGGGAATACACAGAGCATCGGTTTTCCCTAGAAGCTGTCTAAAAATACCAAGTCTCAAATCTGTAACTAGTCTTGTGCAGCTAAGGCCTATGACTTCTCTGAAGTTGTGGAAAACATTCTAGAAGAGATGCTATCCTGAAAGACAGCACAACAAAGGAGAACTTTTGGTGTTTTTTTGGCCGGTTATGCTGAGTTTATACCTTCTGGTGAAGAAGCTTTGGCTTTGCTTATCTTATCACAGAAATTTGTTCAGTTACTCCAGAATCAATTCAGCCATACCTGTCCCTCACAAGCCACTAAGGGTGAAGAATGCAACCAAGGCCTCCAGTGTAAACCTGGGGGAATGAGTAAGATCCTAAAAGGTTATAACAGTGCACTGTCCTTTGAAAACAAACAAAAAAAAAATCTTTAAGACAATAATTTAAAAAATATAAAGTTAAAAAAGAAAAATAAAAGAAGAAAATAAAAAAGCCAAAACTCAGAAGAAACACCCCAAAACCTTGTGGGAGCAGTTTGCTAGATTTCCTGCCTAGAACATATCTTGCTTCACTGAAATGCCCCTACGTGCACACATGAAATATATGTGTGAAACACTGACTAGGAAAGATCCTAATTTTGAGTGACACTTCATCATCATCCCGTACTTCTGCTAAAATGTGCAGCATCTTCTGGAAGAACAGCTTAACAAGATCAGTGCAATTATAGATTTCTGTGCAGTGGAACTAAGGTTATTTTGCATTACATTAATTTATTTTTTAATGTGTTTTGCTCCTTTGCTTCCTCTGCAGACATAGATCACATTCTAGTTATTTTCTGCAAAGGGTTCATTATACTATGCTTAATAACTCGGGGAACCCGGCAATTTTAGTAGCAAATATTTTTAATTCTTAAGCATAGCATAAATGAATAAATGCTTTTCCTGATACATGCATTCCTCAAAAAAAAAAAAAAAAAAAAAGGAAAGTTGAAACACAAAGAACTGATCTGCACTTGAATGTATTTTTCCCTCCTCTCTCCCATTGTGCTTTTGCTCTGTAACCAACACAAAAGAAGAGGCAGAAACTACACAGGCACAGCTGGAGTTCAAATAACCATGTTTACTAGCTAGGTACAAATACGTACACAGGAGTCAAAACTGGCCTCACCAGTTGCACTACAAAACACATATAGAAAATATTTCCAACCCACCACAGCAGCACAACAGTTCACAGTGACACATGTGGTTATTTTGTATAGGTCCAGGAAGATAACTCTTAAACCCACCTTAAGCTTCTACAATTAATTCAATTGTTAACATTTCATTTTTCCTAGAAACACACACACCTTGACAATCTTGACAATCTAAACCTTGACAATCTAAAGAAAGATTCCTCTGGTCATCAGACAAAAAAAGGGCAAACAAGAACACCTGACCAAAAATCGCAGCTGGGACTGCCGAGCACAGAGGCATGTGAAGCTCCAGAGTTCTAAACCTTAAAACCCAAAGCTCCCACCCTCCATAGGAATGGTTTTGCCACAAAGTAGGCCCAGACTACTTTGGGTTCTTTCTTTCAAGTTTTTCATGTGATACTTCACTACTAAGAACACTTTCAAAAAGCTTCGATGAGGAATTAAAACAGCTTTACACAAGAAATGCTAAGAATGTCAGGTTTTTCTGAATGTACAGTTGCTGTTTAGAATGCACTTGATATCGCATAATATTCGTATTTACAAGGGAAGGGGAAAGTTAACAAGCTAAAAGGGAAAACATCATTATTTGTAGTGTCAAGTCTAGGTTTTTTATCTTCACGTCTCTTTGTCCACATGGAACAAAGTTCCTGATCTCTTGCAAAGTTTATTCCAGTCTTTTAATGCTCTCTCAACTACTTTTAACAGGAAATAAATAAATAAATAGCTAGCTATCACAACTAGCTGTTCAAGCTAAGGGCTCCTTCTACATTTAAAATTGCTTCTGTGGAGGTACTGCTGTTCTAAGACAAACAGCTTTAACACCCCTGCCTTCAAAAATACTGTGGAAGAGACAGAGAAAGGAAAGATTTTAATAATTTCTGAGGTTATCATAGAATAGTTATGGTTGAAAAGGACCTTAAGATCACCAAGTTCCAACCTTCCTGCAATGGGCAGGGACACCATACACTAAACCATGTCACCCAAGACTCTGTCCAACCTGCCCTTGAACACTGCTGGGGATGGAGCATTTACCACTTCTTTGGGCAACCTGTTCCAGTGCCTCACCACCCTCACAGTACAAAACTTCCTTATATCTCACCTAAACTTCCCCTGTTTAAGTTTGAACCTGTTACACCTTCTCCTACCACGAAAGTCCCTAATGAAGAGTCCCTCTCCAGGATCCTTGTAGGCCCCCTTCAGATACTGTAAGGCTGGCTATGTGATCTGTACATTGCCTCTTCTAAGGCAGCTTACTGTTCTGTCTTCAGAAGGTTTGCCCTTCCATCATGCTTTACTGTGTTGCTCTGAAGCTGGTTGAAGTTACTCATGATCACATTTACTACATCTCTTCCTTAAATGGTGAAAAAAACATGCTTATAAGCAAGATAATATTAAGAGTTCTTTTTTGGAAACTGAATGAAATGCTCACAAAAGCTACTTTTACTGCAAAAGACAGTGTCTTACAAACTCCCTTGCACCTTCATATGTTGTTTCTCCAGCCTTAGGTTTTATTTCTACCAGCTGTTGCCCCATCGATTTTGCAGATGGCTATATGGGCAGATGGACTGGAAGTTCATACTATAAACATGCAGCAAAGGAGAACCCCTGATTTCGCACTGCTTCAGTTACCAGGATCCCCAGAGATGTCAAAGAAATGTTATTCCCCATTTGGCAACATGCTTTGATTGCTAATTAATGCAAACAGCTTGTTGTCTACAGTAATACACAATAACTTCTCAGTGACCAAATGGCTTACAACAATTTCAACAAGCAGTTCAAGAGCCAAAAGCATTCCATAAATAAGATGCTGACACTAAGCTTGTGTACTTTTATTTAAAGATGTGATATTATAGCCATCTGGAAAACTGTTTATTTAATAACATCCAGCAACATGGGACTTGCCACCTGGTAACTGGCAAGTGATCAGCAAAACAGGTAGCCAAAGGCATGAGTGGATCCATCGTTCAGGGCTAGGCAGGAAGAAAGAGACACTGGCTGACTATAATGGTTTCTTTCTTGGGCCACTCATTTAAAAAAAAAAAAAAAAAAAAAAAAAAAAAAAAGTCCAATTTCCATTGAAAAACATCCTGGAACAAAACCAAGCGTTGGGAATGTATTTTACTGCCTCAGGGAGAAACAGACCTTTCCATCTTTCTTGAAGAAACCAGAAGTGTCTTTGGTTAGTTTCCAAAATGAATGCATAACAAAAGCCAAAAGCTTGGACTTACTGCAAGCTCCATAGATCATTTATTGAGAGCTTGGGTGGCTCTCCCTCTCCAGCACACATCAACCTATGGCAGTAAAGCGAGACACTCAAACAAGCTTGACAGTTCAGAGCAACTCCATGAGGTGGCACGTGAACACTAATTAACTTCCTAGAAATCTTTCCCCCGAGGCCAAGCATTTTCAGAAATGGCCTTCTTGTAGCAAACACATCTGAAAACAGTCCTTTCAAGCGCATGATGCATGCTCTGTGCTCACAGCCCCAACAGTGCTCCAACCACGGAAACCTTTATTCAGAACCAGGTGCCCAGAAAAAGGGATATAGCACAGAACAGAGCATGAGCTGGATTCTCCAGTCAATAAATACATATTTAGGACCTGACATATATTGCATCTGTACAGAAATTCTGTCTGCAACAAAGTTAGAGGAAAGAAACCCTGTGAGGATTTTAGGTTACATTTTAAACAGGGTTTCAGTCATTAGAGAATGTACCAACAGTTTCTGCCTGCATTCCCAACCTGCCACTTCAGTCTTTAAACTCTAAAAACAACTTGTATACACAGCAAACAGCAGTAAACAGGAAACATTATTGTCTGTCTTGTCTCACAACAGCAAACTCCTCACTGCAACAAAAGTACTTTTCCTACAGTCCTGTACCTGCTTGGACAAAGCTGCACTGGACTGCTCTAGCTGAGGAAATATACCTTCACCTGCTTCTGAAGCCTAGAACTTTGTGTAGAACCCATGAAGACCCCTCTGGTGCTGGTAACAAGTAGTGCAAGAATAGACCAAGTGCAACTATTTTATTACCACAGCATCTAGCTCCTGTCTTAGGCATGACATACTGCAAAGTAAGCTTGGTCACTGATGATATTTGGCATTATGGGAGCAACACAGGTAGAGAAACTGACTTGCATTTTCCTTGTAGAGTTGTACATAAAACCATAATGTATATATTGTATATATAATGTATATATTTTAATTACATATTCTTTTCCCTCTAATACACTCAAACTTCAATGCTGGAATTTATTAGACTGAACACATTCTGAACACAGACTGGGAAAGTAGATAATTAAAAAAATAAATGATCAGTTTGGATACATTTACTTGAATATTAACATCATACTAGGAAATGTTAAAAGCTCAGAGCAGACAAAAATGCTGGAGGCCCTTCTCCTTTCCATACAGCCTCTTACATTTGCATATTAACAGTAATTCTGACTAATAGATGCCATGCTTCTTTAATCCTGCATTAAGCCTGAGATTCATCTCTACCTTCTGCTTCCAGGATCACTGCCTATCACAGTAATTGTGACAGCACCTAGCACATTTAAACTGAGTTAAAGGTAGCAGTCCTATTCATGAGTGAACAGGTTTAAGATGGAATCAGAAAAAGCAGCTGTAATGAGGTAGTGTGTGTAGGAATAAGTTTCAGCTGTAATCCTACAGGACATTTTAGTGTGCTGAAAATCCTGTTATCTTAAAGACTTCCCAGTAATGAGACAGAAATAAGACAGGAAAAAAACCTCATGCTACATTACACCAACACTGATGGTTGCTTTATACGCCTGTTCTCAAGCAAGCCAGAAAACTTCTGTATTTCCCTTATTATTATTTCATGCATACTATAAAGTATCTTGGATCACAATATTAAGTGCATACATGTATTTTTTAAAAGTAAAGACACACTCATGACTATATGCATAATGTAAAGAAAAGAAACAAGAGAAATCTCACCACAAAAATCAGGAAACTAATATAAAGCTAATTCACACAAGTCTCCAGCTTGGCAAGAAGGCACATCTTGGAACTACTGGGTACCATCAAATTGAATTTTCAAGATGTCAACTGTTCATCACACCTTTCTGACTAGAGAATCAATTATATTTTGAGTTCTCTGTCCTTCAAAAGATGCACATAGGAAAAAACAATGAAGAAAGAAAATAATCTTCAGGGACGTTTTCAGCAACACTACACAAAACAGCTTTTAAAAAGGGAGACCACACAGGTTTTTCAAACCCACCTGACTTTCACAAATACCAGAACTCTGTCACAAGGCTGCAATTCTGGAACTGGTGCCCTTTAAAAGCTTTCTGTATTAAGATAGTCTTTTTTTAAAATCAGATGCAATACTGCCATTTCTATACAATTATCTATAGAGCGCTCAACCCTGTAAAATGAAATTTGGAAATGTTTTTCTAACTGCCCCAAGCTATGACTGAACTGGATACCCAATTATGATGTGAGGAGATGAAGAAGTCACATGGAAGAGGCTGCAGTCACCTTCACAATATTAACACCACATCAAGTAGGTAAGATAAAGAGGAAGCAACATACAATTTAATTGTGGCACATTCTCAGCATCATGACACTTGATTAGTTCTTACCTGTGTATGTTCTTTTTCACACACTTTTCTGTATGCATAGGAACAAAAGTTCATACCCATACATCATGGAGGATAACTTTTCCTCCAGCAGACTTCTCATTTGTGATTACACAGTGCTTTTCTTCTCATGCCAAAAATGCCTTCCCACTGCTTGTAACCATTGACTGCTGTCAGCCAACCGTTGACTGCTGTCAGCCACTAGAACTGAAACAATAACATGCAATTTATGAAACCAATCTCTGAGCATCAGTGAACAACAGTCAAACATACAGTCCAAGAGAAACCCACCACTTTGTGAAACTATTTTAACAGAGTATGAGCTCACTATTGATAATTAGTTGTTAAAAATAAAATAAAATAACATGGTATTTGCTTATAATTTCTAGGCAGGAAGAAATGGCATATGTTGGAAATGAAAAATGAGGATCAAATATAATTCACCGCTTTAAAGAAACAGGCCTTACTGAAAAAGAAACATGTACCAAAGCAAATGTGCTTTCACAGCGGCAGTGCTCAGTTACATCACTTGCACAAACTAGAACAAAACTTTTCCTGCAATTTCTAACCTTTCTCCATTTAATTGTTGAGCAAAGCAACTTGAGATGCTGCTGACATATAGGAATTAGGTTCTGAATGCCTAATCCAAATTATGCCATGTATAATTCTGAAGATGTACCTACCTGTACTGGCATAAAGCATCTGCAAGATGTACGAATACTAATTTGGAGGGCTCAGTTGTGCACAAATCTGTACTACACATACAGATGTAGCTTTAAAATATTGCTCAGACAAACCATCACAAGGGTAGAGAAGACAACACTGAATCCTACAGAGGAGACAATCTGCTTAATGTAATTCTAACCCTAACCTGATTCCTTACCAGCTACTTTTTACACCCATAAATGCTTTCTGTATTTCCTGTTAGTAGCCCTGATCCAAGCACCATTTTTCACCTGTTACTAATGCATTCATCAATACCTCCCTTCTATTGCAAGTGCTACATCTCCAGTTACCTTGTCAGGGATGCTGGTGGGTTTTTTTCTAGTCTACCATTCTTTTGTTAAAAGCATTTTCCCCTCCCTTGCTGTGTCTCATTTAAACACTCAAACTGACAGTCTATTAGGTGTTCTGGTGGCAGGTTCTTAAGAGATTGAGGCCTTTTGTGTGTCAGCCCCCTGACACACAATCTACATGTATCTGGGAGGTGACAAAGAATCTCATTTTAAAAACAGAGCAAGCAAAAGAGTTGCACAGAGTAACTGAAGCTGTTCTGAAAACCTGGCTCCTCTGGAAATGGGGTTGCTGGCTCTCAGGGTAAGGCAGCTATTTGGATTGCCCACACAATCAGCATGTCAGGCAGTTCGAAGGGTGATGATGGGTCTAAAGCAGGTGTGGAAGAGTTTTAACTTTAACTGTCCTTCTTGTGTCTGAAGACATTTAACATTGTGATGGGAGCTCCCTGTCATTTCCCATCTGCTGCACATGGCAGAAAAGAAATCTGAAACATAACTCAAATTAGCAAAATCTGAAAGAGAAAGGAAGTGTTTGGATGCCATGACAAGACCAGCAATCTGTACATAAAGATCCTTATTGAGTCCTATGAAATTGATTGATTGATTATGTAGAACTTGGGCAGCTTATTCACATTACCTACCTCTGCAGGTAACAGACACAGAAGATAGAGGTTCCACTCAAAAAGCTTTTACTTCCTCATATTAACAGTACATGATACAAACAACAGTCAGAACAAGAACGATGCCAATAACTCTATAAAATCTATTTTTGTTGATGGTAATAATTTCTTGACCTTCTTGATCTATCATCATTGCTATTATTACCTTTTGAGAACATCTACTATGGCTGTTTAACCTTGTCCATATATTATTCAAGCATTTGTCCTTCAGCCATTTCTATTAATGCCTCTGATCATATAGATAAAAGAATTGAGAAAGTCAGTAAATGTATTCTTTATCTAACTCAAATGTCTATACACCATTCCACACAAAGCCAAAATGTTGGAAGTAATGGATGAAATTCAGTTTCACTCCTGTAGCAGGTGTCACAGAAGCCAAGTTTTCCCCTATACAGGAAGAAAGAGCCCTGATTAAAATAAAATATATATTAAAAAAAAAAAAAAACAACCAAAACCAATCAAAAACAACAAAACAAACAAAAAATACACCACCCAAAAAACCCAACAGGAATAGAAATCCCAAGCACAGACTACTTCAGTCTCAGAATACTATTGGAAAACTATGTGCTTATGATTTTATTTCAGAAATGCAAATGATATTTTGTACCTTGCACTGAAACTTACTCTAACATTTACTATTGCATTTACTAGTACTATTTACTATTTATGTTTACTAATATAAAGCAGATTTTTACAAAGTAAACCACGGAGAAAAGCCTGTCATAGTCATTCAACACAAATAAAAAAGAAACCACATGCATTACTTGTTGATCATTACCTTCCTCACTCCCCACCCACCCTCCATTTTCCACCTTCTCTCCACAACGGGAATGGGGGATCACCAAGAGATAGGGAACAGAAAAGCATTTCTGCTTTCTCCTCTTCCTCTCTGCTTGCCTGCTACATTCTTTCCTCATACACTGAATGGACATTTTTGATTTAAAGGCATTTCTTTATTGCTGCTGAACGTTCATACCAAGAGCTCTTCTTTTGGCCAAAGTAAAGTTATTCTGTCTTTTTCCTGGGCAGCTGTTAAGGCCACTCTCACAAATAAGTGTCTTCTATTTATCATCTTGTTCATTGGATTTTCTGCCATTTCAATACAATTATTATTTGGTTCTCAACAGAAATTCAGCTCCTTATTACTGTTATTTTTACATGAGCCTTTACTGGTACCAGAATTCACCTCAATACTACATTCTACAATGGATTGTATTGCAACTTATCAAAGTCTCACATCAACATAAAATCGTAGATCAGACTGTCAAAGTAAGTATATATCTGTACTTAATGATTTTCCAAAAGTGATTCAGAACTAATCAAGAGATTTAAATCAACATCTACATATTCAAGCTCCTTAATTTACACTCAAACTATTATTTCTGATTGAAGTTTCTGTACATTTCTACAAAAGCTGCTGGTATCTCTGATTGCCAGCTACTATGTAAGACCTTCTTACCAGCCTATAGCCTATCTTAAAATGTTGTAATTTCACTGGTTCAGAATCCCGTTCATCTTGTCTCTCTATTAAATTTTCTGCCATTTTGAGCATCATCTTCCATCTCCAACCAAAAACATCCCCAAAAAAAAAACTGAATTAATCCAATTTTTCTAAAGATACATCAAGGAACACTGAATAAAGTGGATCTCTCCCCTTAATTCTTGCAAATGAAGGCATATTACAGTCTCGGGAAACATTCTACTTTTTAAACTCTGTTATTTTAGTAATTTTAATAAGAATTCTAATTTCTTCCAATTCATACTTCTCCTGGATGGACTGGTTAAAAATAATGAAAAATAATCTACTATGAGATAAAAGTAATTATGTAAGAGTCATTAAATGAGTTGTTCAAGGATTATTATTCAACCCCTTCTATGACTCTTCATTATAATTTAGCATGTTTCAGAAAAGAGGAGTCGGTGCTTTCAAGAAACAATAACCAAGAAAGACTCCAAAATCTGTTTCGTAAACAAATTTGTGGTTTTTATCTGCATTTTCTTAGATTCATTCATTAAAATGATTTTAAATAATCACTGAAAGTGTTACACAGTTTCTTGTCTTTAAATCTGTGCGCATCCATGTGAGGGTTTTAAAAATTTTAGATCGCTTGCTCTGTTGAAAAAAGCTATTTTATCACTTATTGTTGTATAAATCAAAAACAGAACTTAAATTCCAATATACTGCACATTTAATCAAAAAAGTCAGCACTGTACATTCTTCAGCTAGAAAGTCACTGCATTAATGGCTCCAGCTGTTACTAAAAATGCTGAGATCAGTAGTCAACAGATAGTATAAAATGGGGCAGACTGATTTTAAAGACTTCCAGTAAAACTGAATTATTCCAAAAATACTTGAATATTTTTCCAGACAGTTATGTTACTAGAATCAGGACTAAAGCTCTTTCCATAGCTGAAAGCTAAGACTTACATTATGCAACACCATAGTTATCTATAATGTGTATCATGCTGAGCCATTCAGCCAAGAATATCCTTTGCCTTCTTTAGGGTGAAAGGTAATTTAACCTCAGTACTAGCTCATTTCTCCCAAGATTGCCAGTCTTGTGAGAAATTACAAGATTAGCTTTATGATGAGAACAAATGTGCATTAGGCAGAGGAATTTAATCCCACCTTCACCCTAAGGCTGATATAAAACATGGAAGGAACAGTTTTTCTCCTAATTTACTGCTGTTTGATAAAGTCAAGTATTTTATTCACTATTAAAAGGTAAAATATAAGTATTCTAGGTTCAGCCACAGAGGCTTAAATACCTTACTGACAATCTTTTATTCCCCTAATATACTATTTCATTGTAATGGGCAAGATCATTATGCAGGAATACACTTTGGGAGTCAAGTTGTGTAATTCAATATCCTTCACTACCAATGTGTTATTTCCAATCTTGTCTAATACTTTATCTCTCTCTCAATCCTCTTTTGAGAACATAATTGCTCATTCATTCAATGAGAACAAATCAGTCTTCGTACACAAAAAACTTTGTGCAGATATACATCATTGTACAGTCAGAAATTTAAAATGCCTTTTAAACAAATGCGTGCAACATGGGACCGTATTTTCACAGTGCTGAAAAGAGCCAACAATGTGAGTTCAAGATTAACAGGTTTGTGTCATTTTGCATTATCATTAATATAAAGTGCTCAGTAAGCCAAATTGTGACATTGTTCAGTTGGGTTTTGTACTTAGAGTCACTAGTACAATTACTAACAAGTGCTTGGCTATGACTACACAACAAGGAAATATTCTTGACTGGGCATGGGACACTAGAAATTATTTTCTTTACAAGACTGAATAACACTTCCTATATTTGGGGAAGCATCAGGCTGAATTACAAATGAAGTGTCAGAGACCTCTTTCCTAGTGTTAATTTGAGGGGAGAAGTAGTAACAGGTTTAGATCTTTAAACACGGAGGGGGAATTACTTAAAGTTTAAATGCACTTCTCACCCCAGGGACTGCAGGGGTAAACAGGTTTAGAATTCTTACCCATGTCTACTTTAGACTTTGGTATTTTTATTCAATTACATATGAGCTGAGCAGCCTCTGACTCAAAACGAAAAAGTACTTCAATATTGTAAACTAGTACTGGATTCAGGTCAAAGTGATGATTAAAATGAAATCAGAGATACAGATTTAGTCTTTGCTCAAGCTAAATGCAGCTCATTCTTGAGTTACTTGATGAGATTTGTTCAAGGAGTGATTACATCCCAGCTAATCAGATATATCAAACACAATATACCAAATTTAAATCATTATTCTAACTAGGTCAGCAGAGAACAGGTGAGCAGCCCAAGTGCCACAGAAACAATCACATGAAACAATGTTAGGAAAATGATAAGGAGTTTAGAAGTCACAGTGTACCTCTTCTGCATATAAATAAACAAAAGATAAAAGCCTGACCTACGATTTTCTGATTCACAACATTATTCAATACTTGGAATCCGATCCTATGCTTCTTGAATATGAAATAGATTGTTCTGACTTCTTTCATGAACTGTAATTCTTTTCATTTCAGAAAGACTGGAGTTACTGCCATTTTTATTTACCTCCTGCTAATGGTTTCCACCCTATCAGCAAAGAACATTCCTGGACTGTTTGGCCCTACAGAAAAACTTGAGAAAACCGTGAAGATTTCTGTCAGAAAGCAATCTGCATTGAGACAGAAGTTCAACACCTCTGACACATTTCCACAAAATTGTTTTAGTTTGATCAGTCAGTGTTTGTTTATAAAAGCATGCTTTGTCCTAAAATTCCAAATTTATCACCATGTTAAGATTCTACATGTTCTAATTCAGTATCTTCCTGTTGGGGTTTTGTGGTGAAAAGCTGATCTGATAACTACATGGTTTCATATTCTTGATGGAGCAGAAATCTGGCATATTTCAGTTCTTCGCTATTCAGCCAAATGAAAACTAATCAAAACTCCTGAACAATAACTTTAAATAAAAATAAAAACAAAAATCCCCACAGAAACAAAAGGAAAAAACACCAAAACAAATAAATATAAAAAACAAACAAAAAATCAAACAAAAATACACAAGAAAACATTCAGCCCAACTTAATAAGATATCTCCTTTTGCATAAACTCAGCACTGGTACAGGACACAAGCTACTCAGGGTTGACACAATAACTATGAAATGATGGTTTTCTCATTCTCTTTCTCTCTGAAATATGGATGCAAAATAGAATTAAGAAGAAACTACAGCAATTACCTGGCTTCCTTCTCAAAACACTCTGGTTTGGATATTACTTGTCATATTTTAACCTTTTCTAATCATCCTTTTATTTATCTAAAACATTACCCAATGGTGAGATTAACAACAAGAATGCTCTGAATTCACATTTAAAAAACCTAAAAACATATCTGACTTCTCAAAAAGCTGAGCTATGACTGACATTTTTATATCTGCTTTTGTCATGACAGAACTTATTAAAACAATCTAAAATAACACTTTAAAATAATACAGAACTGAACAATTCTTCTGCAAACCCCTAATCATTTTGTAATTAATCCACACAGAATACCAGCTATAACTTAGTTACACTTTCGTAAGTGTTCTTGCAGATGAAATAAACAGATTGTTTACACATCTATAGAGATTGTGTGCTTCCAGTTTCTTCTGTCCCAGAGGAAAACGGTCATTGCCTTCTCCCTTTTCTGCCAATGGAGCAGTGCACATGATACCTTTCATTTTCCATACAGGTCTATGTGCAGCAAACTAGCTAAATTTTGAGGAAGCGTAATCTTTCTTCATAAGTGGGAGGTGAAAGACATTAAGAAATATCCATGAATCTCTCACTCTTTCTGCAAATGCTGAGTGCACAGTAGGGGCTAATAATGAAATAATTAAACACACAAATAGTCATTAAGCTAATAGCTAGTGGTGTAGCCATTCTTTCTTGATGACCATTATATTCCCAATATTTCCTGTCTAATATGTCTGGTCCTATCAAAATACAATCTGTGGCACATTTAGTCTGTGCCAAACAAACCACCTCCTTCTTTAAATTAAAAATGAAACTCAGTTGTCTATCATCCGGTTTTAAAAGTAGATACAAGCACTCTTTACCATAAGACTAATAACACAAGTTGTTGTCATATAATTGGAACTGTAGTG
Organism: Lathamus discolor; assembly: GCF_037157495.1. Taxonomy (NCBI): domain Eukaryota; kingdom Metazoa; phylum Chordata; class Aves; order Psittaciformes; family Psittacidae; genus Lathamus; species Lathamus discolor. Next base: position 12,679,801 of record NC_088891.1, read on the forward strand.
CTGAGTAAGCATTGTGTCAGTGCCTGTTTCACGGGAAGCATTTGACTTCCTGACCGACATTATACCATGAGCAGTAAGACGCCACCTCCACCGAGCCACTATGTAAAGCCAGCAGTATTTCCCCAGTTTTTTGAGGTGAAAGTGCCTTCTCTAGCATTCACACCAACACCACAGCAAATCCCTGTCAGTCTTTAGAACGCAAACGTATGTCTGTGTGCACAAGAAAACAAACAAACAAAATAAACACAACAGAAAAGTGGCCCATCAGTTTAAAACCAGACTTTGGGGACCAGCTCTCCTTCCGAACGGCAGGGACATTATTAGATCAGTACAATTTAATTTTTTTTGCAGTTCATTGGCCTCATGATAGCACACCTCAATAGAGGCCCATCCTACTGCCTCCTTTATTTTAATTTAAGCTAACATCCAATAGTTGGCAATGCACACAAAACTCACTAGTCTTCAGAAGTGCTATCTAACCCCAAAGTACCAGTAATACTGAGAGCTAAGTGCAGCTCTGTCTTTACTTCTCATTCCTGTGCTTAAAACCCATAGTACAAATACTACCTGAGATCTCAGGGATAAATACATGCAAGTTAAGGATGGAGAGAGAGCTCCAGTGCTACATAGCTTTGCTTTAACCAATTTCAATTAGATACTTAATACACAATCTTGGAAACGATTATATGTTTAGTTATAAACCCCAACTTTCATTAAGCGGATTATTGTATTTTCTATCTCTGCATCTACTGCTTGATTTGACAAGGGAAATGAAATCAGCTCTATGAGAGGATTGTCTCTCTTTAGTTGCACAGGTAATTACTTATGAAAGTGAAAAAAAGCATAATAATTTTTAAGTTATGTTAAACAATTTTTCTTGATTTGCTATCATCAACTGCCACAAGAGAGTGATGTTTTTGCATACCAGATGGAAACAGCAGACATAAAGAAACGCAGATAGGAACTAGAATTCTTCATTGTTAGTTTAACATCTTGAAAATGAAAGGGTGATCCCACACAGCACTATAGAACTCCTCAACAGTCTACAGGTTTGAAGCTATTGGAAGATATGCAATTCTATGGACATCACAGGAAATGTTTTCTTAAGAGAATCTTAACTGCATGGCAGCACTCATACTACAAGTGCCATTTGCAGTCACAGAAAAAACTTACACAAGTATCTCTAAACCTCCAATAGGCTGCTGAAACCAGAGAAAGCTCATTAGAGGGAAGTTGCAGAGCAGACAGATTTCATTGAAAAGTTCCTGCCCAAGGAGGAGGAAAGACTTCTAAACTGGCTTGATTTTATTTTTCTTATTTTCTAAAGAAAATAAAAAAGGAAATAAACAGCAGAAATGTGACTGTAGACGAGTAGGAGAAACACCTAAGTTACATTGTTTTTTAAATGGAAAAAAAATTACAAGAGCTACAGGGAAATCCATCTAAACTATTTCTGTAAATGGACAGAGACGTTTTCATATGACTTGCATCATAACTTGCTTTGGGCAAAATTGCCCTCGCTGCTGGGACAATTATTATTGTTTTAAATACAGCAGCAGAGCTGCAGCTTCTGAAAAACAAAGAACAAAGGAAAACAGGGAAACTCTTATTTGGAGGGTACGCTCTTAAGAGTAGTAACTTATCTTTACGTAACAATTGAAATACTGAACAATCAGAAAAGACATCAACAAGTTCCTGTTAGCTCCTGAATGCAGAGTGGATCCAATCCACTCCTGTGCAAAAAAAGTACATATAGGAGGGAACTCATCACCATGAATAATATTACTGCCATCTGCACTCTCAGGGCTTCAGCTTTCATTTGATGACAGAAGCTCCACCACGGTCTTGCTGGCAGAAAGCATCTGTGGAGGTGATGAATCAATATATTTTCCAGCTTCCCAGGCTAAACTCTGTCTCCAGCCCCCCGATGGGTGTATCTCCAGGTACTGCCAGCTGCTACTGACTGCTGCATGCACCACCAGCTGAGACTACACCCTCCGGCACCTCTCCTACTTGCTTCATCCAGCTGGCGCTTCACATCCTACATTTCCCTGCACTGCCTAACTCTACAGCAGAGATGACATTAATAGATTACACAGGAGACTCATTCAGTTCTTCTCCAGAGATAGCAACCCATAATTCAACAGTTCTCCATTCAAACCAAGAGCAACACAACAGTCAAAAATCATAGCCTATATGTTCTGTATAACAAATAGATGAGTCACAAGGCTGGTAGGCAGCAGCTCATAAATTTGCGTACCACCTCTGATGCCCTGCAATACACAAGTTTCAAATGCAATTGCCCCATGCAAGTTGGAACGCTACATTTAGAACTCAAATTCATTTGTTGGATTACGTTAGACATAGAGATCTCTATTTAGTTCTCTGTAATGTGTCATAATTCTAGAGAGCTACAAAACAGGAGAGAGGTCCATCAGCACCAGTGAATATTAGAAGTTTCCAAACAACTTTTAATGAACACCCCAGTGTAAAAAATCCTTGCTCTACTATCCTTCCTCAGTTTCCCTGTCTGTAAGATAAGGTAGTGTATGGATAATGGATACTGAATGAAACTTTAAAGCACTACTTTATTTCATCTTTGTTCAGTACAATTTTTTCGTGGTTTGGGATTTTCTTGTTTGATTTGGTTGGTTATTTTGGGGTTTTTTTAGTTTTTAAACAGATAATCTTTTCTGCAAGTAAGATATTAACTGCAACATTAGACACCTTACCTTGGATTCTCAGATTTGATCTCTGTATTTACACATGTTATTTTCCACCTGTGCCCACCAGATGAAGTGGATTAACTTAAGAAAGTGTAGGAAGTTGTCAGTTCCTGGCTAGTTTGTGGAACCAGCTCACATACCCACTGACTATTGTGCGGCCTTGCAGATCAAATAGCATTATTTCACATTTGTACTGTGCTCACTTTAGTAAACCCTAAACACCATGCAGTCTTCCCCTTTAAACCATAACTCCATTTTCTTATTAAACACTTCAAAAACAGTGTTCTCAGTCAGTATGAGCACTTCATAATTACGTTTTTCTAAAAAGCTGTAATAAACTTTATTTAAGCAAGTGCTTCCCGTTTTATTGCCAACCCCAAACATTGTTCATTTGCAAGCACAAAGTGTCCTCTTGACATGATAATGAAAGTGCATTCATACATGTCAGCTGAAGTAATTATGTACTTCAGATTTACACGCAACAAGTATTATTCAGTCTTTTCTGCTGACATTTTCAAACCTGACACGCATATTAAATTTAACACCTAAAGTGTGAACGTTGTTAATTTTAGCTGCACATTTCCCAAATCTCTCAGAAATTTGGGCAACAAGAAAGGGAACAGGCAAACTCTTTTTACAAAGACGCCATCTAATTCCATATTCATACATATTCAGACCTCTCCAGTACCTAATTCAGGAAGAAACAAAGACAAAAAGAATCAGAAAAGATCCCTGGGCCAGTATTAAGATATACTAAGATACATTTATTGGTCTCACAGTGTACTGGGCACACAGGGTGAACCTCTGTCCCTGTCACTTAAGCAATCGCCATTTACTGAACCATTTAGCCTAGTCTGCACAAATCTCATTGCTTGGGCTTGCAGGCCCACTGCTGCAGGTTTGGATGGAAACTGCTAGATGTCTCTGGAAAGCCAAATTGTATCCTACTGCTTGGAAAACAGAGTTTGATGGAATAATGCTGTTTTATTGATAAAGAGAGGGAAAAAGATATCACTTTGAGACTGGATTTTAAACGACAGTTCCCTAAACTCTTGACCCACCTCAGATACATTTCACCCTCAGAAGAGTCACAGAAGAAAACTTGGATTATGTGTTTCCTTTTATTTTAATTAGCTTTTAATTCTTGTCTTTCTACCAATGCTTCCAACTCTTAAGAAACCAAAATTAATGGAAACCACTACTTCCTTGAAGAGAAAAAAGAAAAAAAAAAAAAAAAAACCACAACACCAAAACCCACCTAAACTTTATAGAAAGTACAACTCGGCAAGTACAAACTCAGCCAGGCTGCTTTAGATGGAACTCACAGTTGCACCAGCAGGTGCCCCAGGGCCCTACTTCCCCACTTGACATGTGACTAATGGTACCTTTGAATTCCTGTTTTACAGAGCTGTTATAAGGATCACCCATCATCTGCCAAGCACTCTGTGCCAGTCTTTTGTTCAGTGCATGAAATGATAGATTAGGGTGTGCTTGCTACCAAACTTCAGTCTTGCAGGACAGAATCTGACAGCAGACAGTAGAACTAGGAACTGGTTATATCTGCTTCATCTTGCCCATCCTCTAGACGCAAACAAGCAAAAGTAACCTAACAAATCTCAGTGTCTTGCTTAAAATATCCAGCATATAATTTCATCATGGCACCAAAAAACTGTGAAGCAAGAACTGGTTTATCTTCATTTCAAGGGAAAAAAAAACCCAGGGATTCTCTTTATAAATGATCATGAGTACTGTCAATCTCAGCCATTAACCATCACACACGTGCAACAGTACATAGGTCTTCAAAAACCTCCATAAGACACAACTTTTTTGGTACAGGGTCAGTAAACTCTCTTACTAACATAGCAGTTAAGGCCAAAAGTATTATAGGAAATAAACAAGCAAAACCCCCAAAATAATTTATGCAGTTCTGTGTTACTGCAAGAATAACTGGTTGAGTGATAACAATGGAAGAAATCTCAGGTGAAAAAAGATAAAAAGTCAGATCCTAGAGTTACTACTTTCGTTAAATCTACCTATATACCAATGAAAGCACTTTCAAGCAGCAGGCCGATTCGTAAACTACAGCCCTGTTCTGCCACTCAGACCTGCTCCTGACATTTCTTCCACTGAGGCAATTCCACACACAGGTTTAACACTTCTAGACTCCCACCAGTTTGGTATATTCAGGACATAATACAAGACCAAGTTCCCATGCCCTCCCAAGAAACAAAACAGCCTGGAGAAGGCTGCTGTTCCTAGATCAGTTCATGTAGCACAGCCCTGCTGCCCTCTTGTTCCTGAGGTAAGTTGAGAGCAGACAGAAAGCAAATACCAAGGTCCAAGCCCAAAATGCAGTAGAGAACACTGCAAAGCACCCAATTTCCAGCCTGACTCTATCAATTCCTCCTTACTGATTACTTTTAAGATTCACCCATAGGTTAGTGTGCTGCAAAGTGACCTCTGAGCTGGACTGAAGGAGTTTCAAATCTTACCTTTGCAGAAAATTCCTTCTCAAATAATTTTCCTTTATTTTTAGGCAGCAGGATTCAGTCCTGACATAACTGTCTCTGCTTCAACTCCAGCTGCTCCGTACGCGTGCTGAGTTGTGACCCCTAGTTGTACTAACTTTAACTCTTTCTATTTTAATCTATGTTTCCATTCTCACTGGAAGTAAACTTTGAAAATTGCTATTAAGGTTGCAGGTGGAATATGAAAAAAATTAGCACTTTAAATGTAATGCTTAATTTCCAGTATGGGAACTCCAGAGGCGCAAGTAATGGCTCATTGGAAACAAGTCATTACGCCAAACATCTAAGGACAGAAATAATCTACAAAGCTCCTGATTTCTTATAAGCTCATTTATAACAAGATTTGGCTTTGAAATGATTTATAGACATTTAGTGTTTTCTGCAACTTCTTTCTTTGTCAAAATCATTGTGTGAAGACTGTGAGAAGCAAGACAGTGAGAAAAAAGTTACAACACACACATAGCTACCCTGCATAAAATAATTATGCATCCATCGGGAAATTAATCTTTCTGATGCCATAACATTCTAATTTTTTCAAGTATAACTGGAAGAGAGTGATTGGGAGTGCAAATCAGAGGGATATGAAAAAAAAAATGTTCTCAAATTTTCTTATATAGATCTGACACAGTGGGTCAGACATAATCTATGAAATTAGGCTGACCCAACAGAACAGCTTGATACATGTCACAGAAGACACAAGAGACATGTCATTTATTTCCAGTGTGTCCTCCTTGAAGAAAGGAAAATGAAGAATAGTTGCATAGATATGTCTAGAACCATTAGCACTTAGCAGCAAACTACCCCCCCTCAGGATTCAATTTGGGGAAAGTGTACAGCACTTCCCCAAAGGAATTTTAAAAATTCCAACAGCTTCAACAGGTCAAAATATTTACTTGTATTTAATTTCAAAAATAATAAAACCCATTCTTAAATTAATGATAGTAATGAATAGCAAATTATTTGGAATTACGCTACTTGGCCAGAAGCTGGATGAGTCTACAATACATAACTATATTCACTCAAAGATACTGATGTAATACTGCAGAACATGACTAGAATGAAGTATCAATGATTGCATCTACAGAGGCATCAGGTACCAACTCTAGATCGAGTAGGAAATGCACAGGATTTTGCTGATCTGAAAAGCAGATAACTTGTATCCACTGCCAGTGATTTCTGCTATCTTCATACACTATGCACTAGTTAATAGCAAAGTGCACTTCTTGTAATGGTTATGTGAAGAAATAACAGTTCCCAGGTGAATTGATTTGCATTTGCTGCAGATGATCTGTAGGTTTGCCATGACACTAACCACAGCTCACTCTCATTCTTAACAATTCCCAGCTGTCGGCCAGAATATTTTTTTTCCAGTTGTTAGATGCGCACTCTGATCTGACTTACCCACTGCACCATCAGTATACTCCATGGAAGAAAAGCTTTTAATGGAGTTTTCCAAAAGAAGACAAGAAGCAAGTCCCAAAAGAAATAAAAGCTCCACGCGTTGTTTTGATTTTCATTTCTGAGTAAATATTTTTACAACCACAGACTGGCACATCTAAGCACCAGGCCCTCCTGTTTATCAACAGGTCAGCTCTATGTACACACAGCCACAACGCAGGGTCCCCCGGGCTGTCTTTGAACCTGAACCTGATATGGAGATGACAAGCATAGAAAATAGAAAGAATAAAGAATTTTATCTCTGAGATCTCAGTGCACACCGCACCAAAACACTCACAGCAGTGGCAAACTACACTGAGCTACACATAATAGGTTTGTGATTGGCAGAATTTTTCACCATGGACATATATCTGTCCTGTATTTTATGATTTTCACTATGCTAGAGGATCCTGACAGTATCATGTTTTCAATTAAAGCTGTTGGTTTTTTCATATATAATTCTTCCCTGGACAGCTGAAATGTAGAGGTACAGTCAGGCTAGTAGTGGGAAAACTTAAACCTTTGCCAATATATTCTCATTTCACTTAAAAAACTAGAAGTATGCTGATAAAGAAATCATTTACCTGCAGGCATAAATCAACTACATTAAATACCCTAATTTAAGTATAACATCAAACCTGAGAAGAGTTGTCTTTTCTCCCAGAGTAACACTTTATGGGATCCTGGAAATCACTAGCCTTACATAATACATGAGGCTGTGCACTTCAAAGCACATTAGAACCTAACAATATTCTTCATAAAATAAGACACCCTAGACACAAATTCACGTTCATGCACTATGCAGCATAGGTTCAGTGAAGTCTGTGAACCTAGGACATGACCACACACTTGCAGCCCAGGTAAACCACAGGGTTAGCGCATTTCACAACAGCAACAGCTGTGCTGTGTGTACTCCCACCAAAGCAGATGGCAGATGTCCAGGGTGTGCTGAGAGCAGACCAGCTACTGTTCATGAACAAGAGAAGGCATTCAAGCAGAAACTAGGCAATACTAATATTTACAGACTTCCTCTAACTTACAGCTGCAAAAAACCAGCATGGACCACGCTGTGAGATTCCCAGTAATCCTGGTCAAATATCGCCAAACTGATAATCCTATGCTAGCAGAATTTCTCACTTCAGGAAAGATGACATTTCCAGGAAAGCCAGCAGTACAGCAGCCTTCCCAAAGCAGTCCAGGACTATTTATCAGAACTAATTAATAAAGTCAACATAGGACAACTGAAAACATAGGATAAATAATCCAAAATGAAACTACTGCCTGCAAATCAGACACTAACATAATAAAAGCCCATGACACAATTACAGTACAATCATAAGCTTAGATTAGATATAAGGAGGAAATTCTTTCCTGTTAGGGTGGTGAGACACGGGAATGGGTTGTCCAGGGAGGTTGTGAGTACTCCATCCCTGGCAGTGTTCAAGGCCAGGTTGGATGAAGCCTTGGGTGGGATGGTTTAGTGTGAGGTGTCCCTGCCTATGGCAGGGGGGTTGGAACTGGATGATCTTGAGGTCCTTTCCAACCCTAACTATTCTATATGACAGTTGAATACCACCACACCCTTTCATCAGGCAACAATCTAAGGATGGGAAACGCAGATGAGCTAGAGAAGAGATTTTCCTCCCTCAAAGCTGCCAAGATGTAAAGGACCGTGCACAATAAAACTAGAATGTGGTCTAAACATCCAGGAAATCATTCAGGTCATCAGCAAAAGATTCAGATTTCTCCACTGAGACTAATGCAGACTAATCCCCATATAAGTGTCATCTGTCTGTTAAATTAAGGTATTCAAGATCTGAATTAAGGCTGTGGTGTAAAGCAGAAGACAGAACACAAGACACTAACACTTACCAATTGCGATAATACAATGTAATTGTATTAATAATGAGAAAAGTTACAAAGCTTTTCAGTCCCACATTCATAAATGACTAAATATATACATATTATCTTAATACTTTTATCACCCCTATTTCATTCCAGCATAGTTTCTTTACATTCCACCAAATAGCATCAAAGCAGGCAAAAGCAGACAAAAGCCTTTCCAGTAATCCTCTAAAATACCTATCTCCCTTTTTTAAGATTATTTGTCCCTGAAGAAGAAATCCTTAGCTTTTCTTTCCCCCACTCCCTCTTCAAAATCCTTGAAGGCAAAGGATCACTGATCAGAGCAAAACTGCTGTAGTTGTATGGAAGATACTAATGGCAAAATACGGTTCACTTGCTGAAGTATATTGAGATGGGACAGCAGGAAATAAGAAACATTCCACCTGTCTGTTTCTTGAATCACTTGGCTCTTCACAAAGCTTTCTTCATGACTTCTTTATTATGTTGTTCTTTTCGCCTTTGTATTCCCTAGTGGAGAGGCATTTCTAGGTTCATTTCAGTAACGTCAAAATAATTGAATCAAAACTAAGAACGAAGTATTGCAAGAGCTGTGTCTTGACGAATTTATTATTAGAGTAATTGATAAGAGTTATTAAATTTCCCAATAGACCCCTCAAGTTCAAAAACCAAGCAGAAGGCATACAGAAAAAAAAACCCACCCACAATAATATTAATATCGTCTTTACCTTTCCCAAGCTGTCATCCTTATCATATAGAAATCTACACAGAAAGGACCAGAGCAGATGCTTATTGTTTTACATTGTTACCAAGTCAATTATTCTACCCTAAAGCCTGATTTCAACCACTGTGTCTCACAAGTGATTCCTCTGAAAGCAACAGTACCCTGTTCATGTGAAACTCAGAAAGAAGAAATAGGGCTCCTGGCCTTGAGAAAGTTAAACTGGAATACGACGACATGGTACTAAAATTGCATTTTTTCATATAATTTGCTTTTACAAAAGACAATGAGTCCAGATGCAGATCTGCTGACAAAAAATTAATGTAGAACACCATTTAGATAATAGTCCAAAATATATGGATGAACTACGGTCTTACAAATAACACGAGGAAACTCATTGCCAGCTTCAAATGCTACAAAGAAACTGAGTAATATTCAAAGGATATCTGTGCACTTCATCATATTTACTTTTAAAGCCTATAATCCCTGAGAAATTCAAGATGGAAAAGGAGATCCCAATTCTTAACTGTCTGTTAAAACCAGCAAAGGATAAAACAAAATTCACTCTGTAATTTAGCTTCACACATCAGAAGCCTTGTAGAAATTTCTCTGACATGCTCCTGTACTGAGACAATGTAAGTTTATTGTTACGTCAAATGAATTAGTTACAGTCAAAATATAGTGTCAGTTGTCTAAACTTAGGATATTGGCCTGTAGCAGATTTTAGTTAAAACAAATGTACTGTACAATATTGCCTTTGGAAGAAATTTATGCATGAAGAGCCAAGGACATAAATAATGCACATTCTATTACAATATTTTTTAGCTACCTAGTACAGTATTTCTAAGACAGACCTCAAAATGGTGCTTAGAGGATTGGGAAAGGCATTGGGTTTTGAAAGAAATATGCTCACAATGTTTGAAACTCATACTTTGTTTCATTAAAGTTTGAAGGAGTGAGGGAAAAATTATTAGTTACTTAACCACTTTTCTGCATAATGGCATATTAATTCTGGACTTATGCATGTAGCTGTATTCATGTTACCTAATCTTTTACCACTTGCTATGCAGAATGAAACAGTATTTTGAGAGAGTATATACAGGGGTACAGCAATGTATCCTGGTTTGTTGGTTTTAGCAGCCTAAACAGCAGCATATCCCAAGGCAAGCTGTATAGCCTAATGGCAGAATGACAATTTATGCCTTTCATGTCTTTTTCCTGGGTTCTCTATGGCATGAAGTGCTTTATAGCACATTTTAAAAGAAGGAATAGAAGTATTAAAAGTAAATAAAGGAAAAATGGGGTAAATGCTAGCCATATTTATGGAAATAGAACTGAGTGACAGGAAGTCCAAGCATATTCTGTGTTAAAGGAATGAATTCCGTATTATAGAAGACTCTCACTAAACTTTCACAAAGACATTTGAAATTCAGACATTAGTATGGTGCTACATTGCTACCACAAAAAAATGGAAGTGTAGCTCTAAAATATATTAGGAGATATATTCCCAGCATAAAAAGAGAAAAAGATTGAGAGTAACATACTAAGCATGAGTGAAACTAGATGTGAAATCTAAACTGCCTGCAATCCTAGCTATTCATATTTAAACAAGAAAAAACTAATTTCGAACTGGAGGCTCCAGGCATTGTATCACCTCCCTTAAGAGAAGAAACTAAAATAGCTAGGAAAAAAAAAACAAGTTTCCCTTCTTAGTTCAGTTTATGTTCCTTCACATGTGCACATACAGAGATGTTCTAATCAGGAAAATTTAAACTGAACAACACAAGAACTGTTGCTCTAGATAATTGGTTTATCATAAACATGGCTCCTAAGATGTGGGATTAAGTTTCTTAATTGTAGTCCTTTTATCATTCAGAATTCAAAGCTTTGTTTCTTTAATTTTAACCTGATTGTAAATGTATCATGTGGAGACTGAACTCTGCTTTGGGGCTTATTGAATGCTGACACTTCATTTCTCATAGGAACCCAGCATTTATGGCACATCTTGACTTTACCCCTTTAATTATAAAATGGTATTCAGCATTGCCTTTTGCAAAGCATGATCTTTTGTACATTTCCTTCATAATTATAACAAACTTTCCAGCCCCTCAGCTGACAAGCAACAGGCCTGTCAGGTTTTTGGTGATAATGTCTTACTCTACAATGTCATATGAAAAGCTGTCCTTTGAGGATCAGAAACGTACAACATGCACTGCTTCAATGTGTAAAAATAAGATTAAAGTACAAGGAAGGCAATTAAATGCTTAGATCATATTAATAAAAGCATTTCCTGTGTTTACCTGGTGTTATCATTGCCTACAACATTGAGCAGTGTATTTGTTTTGCTGACTAAAACATGAGCTGAAAACACAAAAAGCGATTAAGGAACTGCTTCTCAAAGAATACAGTCCAAACAACTTTTGTTCAGTACTTTTACCGTGATTTAATGAAAAATTCTGCGCTTTAAGGGACAGATCTTTGTACAGAAGAAATGCCAATCTACCTACAAAGAAATCAACAGGGATTAAATTCCTTTGAACTTTGTGGGTTCTGATAAAAACTGCAACTCACTTTATAACACTAACGGTTTACTATTTATCTTGATAAAATCATACTAAATTATCAATACAAACCATATTTACCTTCATTTTACCATCATGTCCTATAATTATCCTACTGACACTGTGATGAAAATCAGAACCTCTCCAAGCTTAATAATTTTGCTTAGTACTATGCAAAGTAAATTTTTATGACATCATTGCCCATAGGACGCAAGCAGAAATGGTGCTATAAGGTACCTGGCACTGTTCAAATGTATAGATAGTTATGATTTTTTTATTTATCCATTTAATTTTTTAAGATTCAAGGAATATTTTTATCACTAGTAGCTGTGATACTAGTAGAAACTGGAGATACTAGAGAGACTAGAAAAAGACACTTCCATATACTGGGGAGAAAACAATTCAAAACAGTGGCAGAACCCTGAAAAGCTTGCATACAGCTGCACAGCCCTAACCAACTGTAACTTTATCGCGTGGCAAAGTTGGTGTGGCAAACTGAAGCACTAGCTGCAGGCAGCACCCGATACAACAGAGAAGGCAGAACTTCTTCACTCACAGTAGCAAGACAGACCCAGAGAGAGTCTGATGCAGTCTTTCCAGTATAGCGCTTCTGTTTCTCAGCACCAGCCCTAATGCTGAGAAAAGCTGATGATTTACAGAGGTCATTTGTCTCAGGGAAACAAAGGACTATCTCTTTGTTATATTTTTTAACATTGACTAGCACAACAAACCCTATTGCCTATCACAGTACAAGTAATACTAAGAACAATTTATAACCACAGCTGACCTTTTTCACTAAATATTTAAGCCTGTAAATTAGTCTCCAAGGGAAGTGTGGTCCACTGTCTGAGGTATTTAAAGGTGTGATACATAAAACACGAGAAAATGTTCTGTGGGGAATAAGCCTATATTTACAGGAAGATCAACTAGATTATTAAGTCTGTTTCATGTCCAATAGATGACTCAATTTACATGACATTTTCAAATGAGAATTTTACTCAGAGTGTGCTGTCTTTCAGCTAAACCGTTAATACTGGTTTATAGTAGAAACAAGTTCGGGAGTATGGTTCTTCCTTTTTTTTTTTAACAGAAAATTGAATAAATATCAGAAGACTATACTGGATTTTCTTTATATTATGTGGAATGAGGTAAGGGAAAGGAAAAAGATTATGGGCCAAAACATCCCATTCTTGGAAGGCAATATGTAGTTTTGGCAGACACTTAGAAGTGTTGAACAAACCTAATTATCACACATATAAGTACAATTGTATTCAACATAAGAGAATGGAACACAATCTTGTGGAATGTGCAGAAATGCCTGACGGTAAAGATCTAGACGTTATGAGAAAGAATTCCTCGGTTTTGTTAGTATACAAAAAAACAAACACAATATACTGGGTTTTTATCACACAATGTAATTAAAGCCACAACATAACATATGTAGGCAATCAGAAGATTCATTTGGAAGTTTGTAACATTTTTAAGTTAGAGCTCTGCCTGACTTGTTGGTTTTCTGTACTTAATGCAACCTGCAATTTTTTCCTCTTTCTTTCCCTAGAATTCTGGAGCAATGTTTCCTAAGCAGATTCCCACTGACAGGCAATTACTTTCAATTGTGTAATAGCAGAAAGCTAGAAAATTATTTCTCTGTGAAAAGAAAGGTTTTTAATTGTTGGGTTTGTTGCAAGATTTCTGATGTTCTGCACATAAATCCATATATGCAATTACAGCCACAGTGTAGCCACATGATAACCTGATTAAAACTTTTGATTAAAGGAATTAAAACAATCAAGCTTTATGATGAGAGACACTGCAAGGAATGCCTTCATCAACTCTCCATTTTCACGTGTCAGGCAATCTTAGCACCAGAGCTCTGACAAAGCCATGTAATTCCATAACACACTGACAGAATCTCCATTAAAATTAGGATCTTCAAACTATGTTAGGCAGCAGCATCTATTTCCATGGCAAGGAAATGAGATTTCCTTGGTGAGCTTTAACACATGCTGGTATTCCTCTAGTGAAGATAACACATTAACTTCCAGAGACCAGGATTGGTGGCAAGATGCATAAAACCCATGCCCTCCTACTGTGCAGGGTCTCACCTTCCACAACTTACAGTCAGGAATGTAATGATTAATAACAGCATAATTCCTTCAACCGCACCTCCATTTTTATTTTGCGACGATGCTGAAAACATACAGGTATCTAACAGGTTACTACTGTGGCAAATGTGCAAGAAGTTACTGCACTTGCAAACTGAACACTGACACTTTGAAATCCTAGCCCCCTAGAGCTTAAATGGGCTTCCAGCTATGTAAATGAAGATATCTAACAAGCTGATTAGCTTGCTCAGAGAAGAAAGAGTTACACATTTCTTTTAGTTCAGTATTGTGTTAGACCAAAATCAGTTGGAGAAAAACAGAGCACAGACAAAGAACTCCTGATGTTGAGTAGAATAGAAACATACTAATTTTTAAAGTACAAGGTCAGTATAAAGAAACGTTTCAATAAACCTCAACCCCTTAACCTACAAGGCAGAGAACACAGTCCAGCAAGTTTTGTGAGCTTGAAGGCCAAAGGAAGCCATAGAATATGTAACTGCTAATATGCTTTCTGTTTTAGTTTGGTCACATGCAAAAGAGTGGTATAATGACCTACATTAACAGCTGACATTGCTGGCAAATAGCTGAGAGCGGCTTTAACTTGCCTTATTTCAGGTATCGGATTTAATGACTTTTTTCTGCAAATACACAGAAGGGCGCAGAAATTTCTACATCAGTCATTAACGGAGCTAAACCTGACATGTGACTTATCACAGAAGACCAAGAGGAAGCAGCTTACTTTCATTCTGCCACAAACTTGATATGATCTTAAACCTCTTCTGCAACAGAAAGAACATATTTCAGATATTTAAGATATTTCAACTTGTGGCACACAGTGAATGCAAGACCTGTACCTGTGGTATAGGTTCCTAAAATGAGTTTCAGGAGCAGAAAAAGCTCACTGCCTGGGGCTTTTATTGACAGCAAGCCCATTTCCTGCAGTTTGCTCAAAACCCTAAATACTTAAAGAAGATTAGCTATGGACAGAAAATTAAGATCCAAATATTTATATCATGCAACATAGTGTATATATGCCTACACTTCCCTTTGGATCTCAGCAAGCCCATAGTTGTGTCCCCCAGTTTTTGAAATGCAAAAAGTCATTGCTACTACCAAATATTTTTTTTTTTTTTTTTTTTTTTCCGCAAGAGTAATTTGGTTTCTTCCACTTCCCATTTGAAGATAAACTTCAAAATGAAAATTGATGGCAAGGCATGTAAAACTGCCAAGATTAGTTTTCCTGAAAATTGTTGCTTATTCATGGTTTCTCTCACTCCCTGTTAACTTAGGATGCTTACTCAAGTTTGGAGGATGGAGTTTAACAAATAACCTCCAGCAGCTCTCCTCAGTATTTAAAGGTCATTTGAGAATGTCTGATTGGAATGATTGTAACTGAGATTAGTCTTCAGCTGAGAAGAAATAAGATGAAAAGGGCAAGTTGTTCAGGAATATAAAGGAGGCATGCCAGAGAGTATTTGCCTTGTTTCTGCACAAAGCAGCACACAGTCTCCCAGGCACTGATGTAGTGCATTTCTGAGAATTATTAAAGTAAACAACAGCTTTTAGATCAATTCTGCTCTCATTCACAACCTATGTACAAGACCAGGGTTTGTTCTGCTGATTTAAAAGTGTTTTCTTTAGAAATTTTAGAAATGGCTGCACATACAAACCTCTTGAAAAGAAAGATTTGTATAAGTAATTCCAGTCACCGACTTGGAAATTTCCCCCCATGAGGAAATGAGAATGCACATCATGTAATACATGACTACAGTTATATACTATAGAGCCTGAACAACTAAGTTGTCAATTTTGTTAATTTTTCTCTTGCTTCCATTTTTTGTGGGGCAGCAAATGTTCTGACAGCCATTATCTTGAGAAAAATTGTAACTGATGAGTTCATTTTCATTTATGCCTAAGGAATTTTCACATTATTGTAAGCTGGAAAATATTAGATAATTAACATTGGTGATAAAACCGCATTCATACTGATTATCCTGTTCCACGTATATGCTTAATTGTCAACACTGCAATAGCTGTAACTGCAAATAGACATCGTCCATTAGCCAACCAGACTGCTCAATGAGAAAAACACAGCCATTTTAGCTGTTATTTGGAGGATGAGAAGTGCATAATTATCATTTAAATAGGCAGCTTTACTTTTCTTATCCACTTGGAATACCCAAAAAAATACCTGCCTTCTGTATCTGGGGACAAAGAAACAACATTGTTTACAATAACAGTGATACTGAAGTCTCCTAATGCACTGTCCATGCAGAACTGTCACAGTGTTTTGTAAAGACAGAAAAGAAACATATGCATTTCCATTTTTGGAAAGGAGGAAACAAACACAGAGAGGAGAAACAATCTGCCAAGTGACTGACAGTGTATATCTCGAGTTACTGGACTTACTAAGGAGTGCTGAAAGGAAGAGAAAACACAGTCCTCAGATCTACATGCAAAGGAAATCTTTCCTACATACATCCATTTCAAGCAGAGGAGGGAGAATGGGTTCCCTATACTGCACTGTTCCCATTGCCTAGGATCCTAATAAAACTAAAGATCTGTTGAGCTACCTGTGATCCCTTTGTGTGCAAATTTTCTGATTGGACTTGACATCCTTTTCTTCAATAAGATGGGTGACAAATAAAGGAAATCTTTTGCAGAGACGATGATGCACCTTTGATGCATGTTTCTACAGCCTCTGCCTCCAGTCAGTCTGCCCAGTTGTTGACAGCACTTCTTCCTTCACTGCAGGACTCAGCTCTAAGAACCTGATCTAACTCCAGTGACCTGAACAGTCTCAACTGAAGCTGAATCAGTCTCCTAGGTGCAAAGCATTTTCACCCCAGGGCATTCAGTCCTAGTCCCTCTACAGGTTCAGTTTAATGACAGAATTATATTCTGAGCTATTGAGCATTTGTGTTCACTCAGTCTAGTGTTTCAGCCTGCTCTATATATCACCAGTGTTATTTCCCTGGATGGTTGTTTCATATTTTATTAGAAATGACAGCTCTATTATTAACAAGAGAAAAAAAATATAGCATGAAAGAAAAATACAAGCGTTAAGATCCACGCGCTGAAGGATGTGAAAGTTTTTTTCTGGCAACACACAGGAAATAGCTGGATTTGTAAAATATTTTCTACTTGAATAGTTTATTAAAACTGACACCGGTACAACAATTACTACCAATTATTTTGTCAGCATGCCTATTCCATTCAGTGTGAGAAAGTTAGTAACATAAAACATATCGAAAACCTAAAAGTGGCTAAAGACCATTCTATTAGGGGCCATTTGAATTTTCAAGAATTTAGTAAGGATGTAGGTAGAATTTTCTCTCCAGATTATTAGTTTAAACCAAGACTTGATGCTTATCCCAGAAATAAATACCAACATAAAGTTGCTTACATGACATTAATTCATAAACCAGATTCTCTAGTGGTCACATATCCCTAGCACAATCCCATCATTATAATTGCTATCTGTCCGCAGATTAAACTATCCACTTCCAAAGTCAAAAAGTAACCCTATGGGAAAGCATGCAGTGGGATAAAGTAGAAGCTTATTCTCCCAGTCTGACAGTATATATAATTAGTTTTTTTTCTTCTGATTAGAAATTGTAAAAAGATATTTACAATATGTCTCAATTGTAAACTTAACTTGAATATAACCCTAACTCAGTTTACATCTGCATGCAGAATTCTCGCCTTTTAGTCCAAGGCCCACAGATCAAAGTAGCACAGAAGATCAGAGCTCTGCAGAATGAATGTGGTGAGCATCTTCAGAACATGATTAACCTTCTAATATCTCTCTCCTGTGCTCATACAGGACATACAATAACCCCCCATCTACACTTTGCAGAATTAATTTCACAATTCAGTTTCCTACAGGATTTCCCAGGCTCAGATGTCTGATTCTAATATTTAATGATGTAGCGTATGCACCTCAAAATTAAACTACCTAGGATGCATTAGACAATTGTACTGTTGCTTTCCTCCCTCCTTGCACTAGCTCCAACAAATAATGGTACATCAGATAAGTACCTGAAAACCCTAGACAAATTGGAATAGTTCTTCATGTTTTGTTTGGACAACACATCTGTACTGAAATGATGAGGATGTCCAACAAAAGTAAAAGTATGGTAAACTTATCACACAGCAAAACACTTTCATGACGAAATGGGAGTAATCATACATACCAAATCACTAATACTGGCAGTTTCCTTTTAGGAAGGATTCAGAATTCATTTTCATAATTCAGAATAGTATGTTCACATGAACTATATTATCATAACTACAGCAATAGAGCCATAATAATAGAGTAATGTCAGCGTTACCGTTCCTAGTAAGCTAACAAGTAAGCCATGCTAATGGGTGAGAAAGTGCTGTTAAAATGTAGCCATAGGAATGTTATTTCACAGCTTGCCTTTTCTAACCTCCAAGTAGGATAAAACAGGAGGAGAAACTTAAAAACAATTCACAGCAGTTTTAACCTGCGTGATGGCATCTCTTGAGCCACTCTGTTTTAACTTTAGTGACAAACAACGTGCTGTTTAGTAAAAAGGGGTGTATTTCCATTTTAACTTCCCTGATTGTTTTCTTGATGCAAAGAATGGAGAAGGATCAGCCACCCTTACAAGCTGCATGATTTTAAGCTAATATACCAAGGCTTCTTCTATATTTGTAAATATATGTATTAGTTTCATGCCCTCTGATTATACAGAGACCGTATTGGGGATAAAAACCACAAACTCCTCTTATCTCACAAATGGGTTAACAAGCAGTAAACAAAAAGGTTTATAACTATATGATCCACTGGCTAATAAGCCTTTGGTGCCAGAAATCACATTTCATGCTTGGGTCAAGCCTGTTAAGTCTATTACGGTCTCAGATGCCTCCTGTACAGACCACCAGGGTGTAAAAGAAATATCAAAAGCTACTGACCTCAGGCTACTTCTGTGTTTAATACACATCTTTTAGATAGATACATCAATCTGAGAGCAGTGCTGCCCCTGTAGAGGAGGGCTTTCAAAGCCATTTCAAATGTGAACCAAACACAGAATAGGAAGTTACCTTATTTTGATATACAGGGACTTGAAGCTATAGATTTTTTACAACTCTCATTCACAGAATTTAAAGCCAGAAGAAACCATCAGATCACACATGCTGGCCTCGTCTACACCACAGACCATTAAATATTACACAGTTATTCCTGCACTGAGCCAAATAACTTGGATGTGATTAAAGCAAGATTGAAAATCTTGCTTTGGAAATATCAATGGAGAATCCACCACGCCCCAGAGCTTCAACTGCCTCTTCCAACATTTAATAACCCACTCCCCCTTAGATATTTTATATTTAGCACCCAACGTGAATCAGTTTAGTTTCAGCTCTCAATGACTCTTTTTTTCACTATTTTCTGCTGGATTGAAATGATTTTTCACTCATGGAGAAATTATATATTGTAAGTAAGTTATCTCAAGATTAAATCTCTTCATAGTGTAGCATTTTCTCCATTCCTCAAATTGTTTTAACTGAAGAGAAAAAGATACATTACAATAACCTTTGATACCACCAGAATTGAGCATATTTTCTAATGCTGTTTGTAGAAAAAGTCATTCTATTTGCCTCTCTACCTAAAAACAGTCACAGTGGAACAAGCTTGAACTATCTCCATTCTGACAAACGCAGGCAGCCAAAGATCATAGTATACGCATATGCTTCTGAATTGTTACATATCCACAAGAGAGTCAGTTATTTTATGACTCTCCTGTGCATTTGATGTCAACCTGTGCACAGAATTTTACATGTGGGGAATGGGAATATTTGCATTCCTCATATGCTACAGAGTAGCCGAGACTAGTTTCATAAAGTCAAATACGAAAGACGGTACCTTATTAGGAACAAGACAGATAGTAAGCTACAGCTAAAGAAAAACCCACCAAGGAGCAAAAGAAATGCTGTTGAGAAGGAAACAACCAAACCAAGGAACAAAACAAAAAAGCCTGAGAACCACTTTTAAGGACATGGCTTGAGAAGGACATTAAATTAAGGCCACAGTCTCAGCTTTCGACACTTCTGCTTGCTCTTGGGAATGTCCTCCAGGCACAGGATAAACCAAACAAGATTTCACAAGCACACAATCAAAGCACAGACGTTTGCTGTAACCAGAAAGCAAGCACCATGACTGACACACTAATCTTTTAAAATGCCTCTGACACCAATCAAAAATATAATTTAACAAGTCCAGATGGTATTCTTGTAAATATTATCATCTGAAAATTTTCATGAAAGAAGATGAGAAAAAACGGAAACTTATTTCAAAGCAGAAAATGAGAACTTGAGAAATGCATTGTTATGAAATGAAATATCAGCCATGTTTCATTCACATTGGCTGTGTTTAGCCTTAAGAAAACAAGGGGCACTGTAGAGAAACACACCTAAATCCTAGGATACAGGACTGTTGGGATCAGTCCATTCGCACAATTTAGGTAAACAGTCCAAATTAATCGTTTCTGGGAGCCTCATTTAGATCTTCCTCCAGCCTATGTAGAAACACCAACGTGCCAACTGCAAGTAGAATTAAGTACAAAGAATAATAACAGACAACTTTTGCTGGGATACGACAATAAAACATCTAAATATAAACACACTTTCCAAAGAAATCAATATACCTTAGCAAAACCAGGAACAAGTTAACAGACCCTAGCATTTGATCAGTACATTCAAAATCTCAAAACTTGCCTAAATGCATACTTTTCAAGTTGATGTTATGCAAAACCAAGCTATTCCTACTCAGGAATGCAAAACTTGACAGGACAGCAAACCTAGCCATTTTTTTAACTCACATCTGCATTTCCTTCTTCCCTTTATTTCAAACTCTGCATTTGTAACAGTCCTTCAGTGAGCGGTTTGCTGCAACACTAAGTATTGTTACTGCTGTTATTCAAAAGCTAGAAGCTCCCCACTGTATGCCAACTGATAAGTACTATCTAACACTGCAAACATCTATTTCATTTGCATCATAGCAGAAGCACATTTTTCTAAAGAGAAAATGGTTATTTGGAGTTGGAGGGCAGAATGACAATAAAACTGGTGAACTCACTGGGATTTTTTCTAGGATTCCTTAAGCCTGTAGCATTTTTTTATATTTATATATATCTTAGATTTTAACTATGTTTGGAACTCTGCCACCAGCCTGTTAAAATAAGTCTTCTAAAGCAAAGGCTGATAGCAGAAGAACTTATTGCTGATTCAATCTCCGATTAACCATTCTCCCAGCGGGTGCAGTTAGGAGCACTTCCGAGATATTCTTGTTCACGTTAGGATTTCTCAGGCCTGAAAGTTCAATGCAAAAAGAAGTGGTATGTTCTCATGCCTCAGCCCCTAATTTAGTTTACATATGAATGCAAGCCGCCTGGTTGGAAATTTAAAGTAACAACCTAGTGACTAATGTATGCGGAAGAAATTGAAAGCACAAACTGACTCCTGTAGATGAGGATTTCAAAAGCATTTCTAAAAGACTGCAGCTAACAAAATCAAACCACATAGGCATTTGGTAAAAGCAGCATTAGTCCAAGTTGCTGGTGTGCATCATTCGTAGGAAACACTACATATGCTGTGCATGCCAGGCATCCCAGAGCTGCCTCAGTCTTTGGCAGGCATAGCCCTCTTTCCGGAGGATACAAACCACCAGCATTTAGAAGCATTCATTAACCTCAAGTGTCTTGTTTATTGGTTGCTCAACTCAGGACGTCTTGTAACAAATTTCCAGAAGTGCCTCAGACCTTATCTCTTAGCCAGTACTGAAGGAATGCCCGTGACAATGATTACAAAACCTGTCTGATTTTGCTAAGTTCTCTCAAAGGTAGCACACTATTTAGTGTCACCTAGAGTGACTTCTGTGAGAAGTCTGAGGGAGACAGTGCTGGATATTAAGGCTTGAGATACATAGATTTTGACCTTCAAGAAGTTTTCTTAGGAATATGATTCCTCAGGTTGTGCACAGAACTGCTGTTTCAGGTGTATCTGGAGCAAAGATACTTGCTTCCAGTTTGTAGCAGAATAACTTGTTAATTTACTTTTGGTTAAGTCAGCCAGTTCAAACAAGTTCAAGTCCCCGTGTCTGCAAAGTTTACTTTGGTGGAAACCCATTATGGAGCACAACCATACCAAGACTTGCAGGCAATTTTGAAGAGGCAGCAGAAGGCTGTGATAATTAGCCATGTCCAATAACATTTTTCCTCCACATAGTTCTTATAGTGCACCACTGAAGATGGTTTAAGCTAAGGAAGCTGGCACTGATTACAGCAGATTAAAGCACTTTCCTCACCTGTGCTATGAAAACAAATATATTCAACCATTTCAGGCAGACCTGGATGGAGATGCATGCCTGCAAGCCGAACTGAAGAGTAAGTATCTGCACATTCTACCGCGATGGTTTGAATTCATAGCCACCAGACATTATAATGGCATTTCCTCACTGTCCCACTTTTGCTGTGACTTCACAGCTGGTTCTGTGCACTTGCCAGCATACATCATATACTCTCACATTGCAAGACTCCTGTCCTCATGTCTTTCCAGACAAACCTGCCATAAGACCTCAACAGTACTGAATTTGAACACTGTCCTGATGAATACCAATGGGTTGGATGAGTTGTTGATATTATTTGGAGAACAATATGGATTTGCAACAGTACACTGAAATATAAACTTTAATAAAGAAAACAGTAATTGTGTGCCTATAATTTCACTGATTACAGAACACAGCTTGCAGCTCTCTAAATTATAGTTTACAGAGATGGTATCCCAAATCCTTTAATCTCTGTGCTTCTTTCTAAGCACTCATTCAGATGACTTCTTCTACAGCAGAATATGAATTTTGCAGTAATGGTTTTATATAATCTGAGAGAAGCTGTCCTATAGTCTTGAAGTAAACAGATAATTATTTCACATCAAAAGGCATGTTCTTAGGAAAGACATGTGGGAAGCTCAGCCAGTTTCAGTCTGTTTGGATTTCAGCCAGGTTGGATTTTAGTCAGGTGAATCTCCTGAATCTAATAACTATTCTGCAAAAGTATTTGGTGCCTTGCAATAGCATAAGCTTAATGGCAGTATTGTCCTATTATGAATTAAGAGGAAACTAGCAAACGGGTAACTAACTGTGCAATTGGCCACATCAATACTGTACTTATGAACAAAGTCAAGGACCCCAACCTGTATTTCCTTATTCAAAACATGAAACATAGTACTATTTAAGGTTATTTAATGCCTGCTGTTGATACAAATATTGTTCTTCTATGAATCTATTTGCTCTGTAAAGAGACAAAGCAGCAATATTAAAAAGAAAGCCTTTCTTTGTCTTTTATTTGGAACTACAGTGTACAAATCAAACCAAACACTTCCCAAGCTCTGATACTTTGTTTGTTTTTTAAATTGCATCCCTTCTTTGGATGGCTGAAAGCCCTTTCCCTGCCTGGAAAGACCTTCTCAGGAAATACAGACTAAATATTCCATGCTTCACTCATCACTTGTGGTAGCCAAATAAATTTCCAAGTGACATCAATTCAAAGAGCTTACAAAATATGAACGCTTTGGTAGAAATCCCTTGCCTGTCGCTTAAGGCAAAATTTCTTTCTTTTTGGTTTAAATAATTACCGTGATTATAGACTATGCATTTTATCCTGACCATAAAGCAATGCTACCATCGAAAACGCGGTTGTGTCTTCCTTCTACCATTTATTCTGCCTCTGTGCTGTTCATTCTTTCCTCCCATTTAAAAAAAACACATCAAACCAGAACACCCCAAACAACCCCAAACAAGAAACACCAAAACCCAACCACAACACAAAAAGCCACAAAACACCTTTATGTAACAAATCAAAATAAAAAAAAATTTACAGTCATAGATGATGTGTTTGACCAGGAGACCACCCCCATCCAATGACTTCTTGGATTTGTGCTGCCATGTTTCTGAGCTCTGACACAAGAAAAAACCCAAAACCCCACAAACAAACAAAGCAAAGCAAAGCAAAGCAAAGCAAAACAAAACAAACCCAAAAAAATTTTCACTAAAAATACTACTCAAATTTCAAATCTGCACTCATTTTGTAGTCATATGGTAGTTATATGAGCAGACACCTGACTCAGTCATACACATCAATTTGTGGTACAGACTATTGGTCAGAAGAAGAGAGACGCTTTCTTACAGGTCCCAAGTCCTATATTATGGATTTGGGTAGCCAGTCACATCTTCAGATTCATCACCTGGGTGAAGACCTCCTGGAGGTTAGCAGGAGCTTTCACATCATACAGTGCCTATTTCAACATCTTCCCTTCCAGTAGCAAATGCAACTTTGCCATCCCTACTTTCCTCAGCAAGATTTCTTCTTAAAATCTATTAGAGCTCCCTGCATAACAAAGTTCAATTAGGATTAGTTGTATTGTTTTGATTTTAAGGCTCATTCAGCCCTTGGTTTTTCTATTGAGAATCATTTTAGAGTTTTGATTTATTTCATCAGCGTCCTAAATAATCTCCAAACTACACTCACTGCAACATGAAAATCAATTAAGAATAAGATTTTTAACAAAACATTAAAAAAAAAAAAACCACGTTTACATGCTAGTAAATTACTCCATGCCAAGTAATACCACCTACCAGTGACACAGTCAGGCACAGCCACATCTCTCTGTCTTTCCCAGGGCCCTCTTCTTCCTGAACAGAGGCAGAACCACTCCCACCACCTTTCTGCTTATTTAACACACTCATTAATTCAGCATCTGTGTGGCTTGTTAACACAGCTCCTGCTACCACAGCAAAGCAGGCTCTTGTTCTAAACTATCCAGGTTTTTAACTTTCTCACTCACTGGCTCAAGCCCATGATTCAGGTAGAAGAAATATTGGCAAACATAGGAAATTCCATGGTGTCACTCACTGAGGCAGCTAATCTAGGTTTCAGGAATATCTCAAAAGATACAAACCAGACCGGTACAACGTTCTACTCTTTCACTGTTCATGACTTCTAAAATTTGAGGGTTTGTTTTTTGTTTGGTTTTCTTTTGTTGTTCTTCTCACAAAAAAGCTTGTGTTTATCCAGACAGATGTTTTTCAGTGAACCAAGCTGTTACGCAAACTTTTCTTTTGAAAATGACTATTTAATTTCACCCTAAACTACAAATATTTCTAACAGTTATTTGAATAAATTTAAATAGTAAAACAGTACTAAACATTAAAATATATTTGGAGAAAAAACAAGTAACGAACAAAAGAAGAGCTTTGTTTTGAAAGTGTCAAAAGAGTTATCAGAACTTTTTTGCAGGAATATTTTTGGACTGAAGCACCAAAAAAAATTAATCTGAATTTTTAGCAAAAATATCAGCCAAAAAAACATATGTGGTCACCTCTATGATACAGAGCAGGTACCTTATAACAGAAAAACAGACTGAATGACTTCACACATCTTATACACAGTGAATTAATTATGATTAAATTATGCATAAGAAAATTATAGATATTATATTGAGGCACCACTCAGTTTCGACAAATATCATTTGCTGATAGTGAAATGTATGAGACCAAGCAATACTAATTAAATCGACTACTTGCAACTCTTTAAAGGAGGAAGGGGTCAAGTGAATTTAAAACACATTTTAATATAAGCACAGTTATCACTGAAACATTGCTATAATCTGCATGGCCTTGCCATAAAACATGATTTGCTTTTATGTCCCCCATTGCCATGTATCACTCAAGCTGTCCCAGCTGTGTATTTTGGGATGCCTACCACAGAATTGTTTATTCAGTTAGGAAGGTCAAATACTGTATTAAAATCCACTGAACAGCACTTCAGCCATTCATATGGATGCCACATGGTAGAAGCAGCTCAGCCTATTGGAACATCTTCCCAGAACTTGTACATTTCTTAACATTTTTTTTTTAACTCGAGCACATTGACCATTTCCAGGTGGTGCCCTTGGAGAGATCTGAAGAAGTGAAACAGAAAAGTCCAACACATGAGCCTTATATGAAAATAAAAGTTAAAAATGCACTTTTTCAAGTAGAAGCTCTTAACATAAATGAATGGTATGAAATAGAAGTAAAATAGAATTGTAACCAGAGGCTCAAGACCTAGAGAATTCTATACGGACATAATGTGTATTTATATATGTATAAACTATGGCAGGGACATAATTTTAAATTGTGTTCATCCAAAACCTTCTGTTTTCTAAACTTTTAATTCTATGTGTGATGTTCTTCATCACCGAGAAAAGTGGGGAAGACCCAGCAAATACATATTTTACAAGATGTATTTCCACATAACACTCGCCAAAACAAATTAACAAGTTTGATATATTTCATTCCCTATTTCGTTGATTTTTTGTGAAACTAGGGGCAGCTATGCAGTAGCCTCTGATAGTTCTTGCTTTTCGTGTTTGGCTTTCTTTGTCAATTCTGTAACCGCCTACCCTAACAAATAATGTTAGTACACCTGAACAACCCAAAAAGAAAAGGTAGGATCCAAAACAACCTTAAAATAACTGACTTAGCACAGCAAAAAAAAAACTTACGAGAAAACTTTTAAGTTTTCTATGTGTTACACCACATAGGATAATTATGCCACAATACTCCATAAGTGTCCCAGTGAAATTACTATGTTTCAGTTTCTGGAGGTAGCTTTGGATTGTTCTGCACAGGAGATGCTCCAGGATTTTAAAAGCAAGTAAAATATTAATGCACACTTTACAATCTAAAAGAATAAAATATCACTGTATTTTACATCATTAAGCTAAAGCAATCTATTGTCAATCATCTTTAAAATAAAACATATCTATCACAGCGAAGTGATTTAGGATGAAACTAATTCCAGAATTCCTCATATTGCAGGAAACTGCTCAGTTATTCAAATTGTCTGAGAATAACTTGCAAAAGCTGTTATTTACAGATTAGGTACTTGCTAAACCAGGCATTTGTTTCTGCCACGACGTCATTATTGTCTCACTGGATAACATGAACAACATGTTGTGAAGGCAACCATGGAACCACTGCTAAAGAGGTCTTTTGGATTTCATTCCCAGAATGCCCAGAATGAATTTCATTCCCAGAGTACATTCTATGCAGATTTGTCTGACACCCCAGGTTTTTAAAGAGTCCTCAGTCATATTCTGGGACTTCTCAGCATCAGGTTGTTGGGTTTTTTTACTTTTCCTTGTATCTAAAAATTCACCTTCTTTGTGAACAGGGCTGTGGCAGGCAAGCGGCTTTGTGTATGGGGCTCTAACCAGGAGTATCTGAAGCCATGAGAAGAAACGTCTAGCTCTTCACAGCAGAAAAATATAGCTGGAAAATTCTCAGGCCTCTGGATCATATTCATCTCGTCTTATCAATGCAAATTAGTCCAGTGTGTCTGCAGGTGACAAACTGTAGTTGCTGTTTCCTTGCAGTGCTTCCTCCAGATACTTCTCTAGCATGAAGCTGCGCTCATCTGGCTGACATTGGGATGATACTGCACAACTGAAAAACAAAGATGGATAACGATCCTTAGCAGGACCACTGCTGGCAATAAGGTAGGTAGGGTACAGATTTAGCCAGGATGGCAAACACAGAAAGGTAGAATTATAGGATTAACTGTGCAGGAGTCATATCCCACGGTGCGCAGCTATGCTTCAATGAGGTTGCAAATCTCATTTTCAGGTAGAAAAACAGATGATGAGTGACACAATTACATAACTAGAAATTGTGCAGGGCTTACAGGCCCTTTTATTGGTATGAAAGGATTTCACACACAAACCTGAACAAGCACCTAATGATTGCTGTAAGCATATTTCCTAAAGAACAAACAGGAGCAGAGAGATCAGTTAATCTGAAGCTTTTGAGTAGACACTGCTGTGTTTATGCACTTTCAGATTAGTATGAGCATAAAAGGATTTGCAATATGAGGATTCATATGAAGAAGAAACCAGTAGTGCCACAAGATTTGTCTAGAGTAAAAGTCTTTATACACACTACATATACAACTATATAGTGTTACCTATATTGTTATTTTCCTACACCCTTCCTTACATCACCTAGATGTAATTTATTACATAACCTTCTACTTCTAGAGTGCTCAACAATGTCTAAATGATGTGGCATTGTTATAGTTTAGAACTGTCTATGTACTAGATTAATTGCTAACAAAAAGCTCTATGATTCCCACTATAATCTATTTGATGTGGTAAAATAACAAATGTAATTCTGCAGACACTTATTGTTAGAAGTCTAACTCAAGCTGAATTGACTGATACATTCTAATGGTTTCATACATGTGTCAGCAAGGGTTAGCCTGAAAAACATCATTATCTATTAACACTTGGTATGATTTGGCTCGTAAGACAGATCTGCTGCAGCACTGGACAATGGGCTCTGAGCTGAAACTCCTTGCTAATACATTTGAAGAAGCTATTAACTAAGCCATGCTGGCAGTCTGTGCATTCATCTTCATCAGTTACATTTTTTCTTCTATAGTATTTTAGGCTTAGTTTAGTATGACAACACAGAACTCACATTTAGATGCAACATAATTAACTGAAGACATGCTGTTGCACAAGGAGGATGTCAGTTGACCCAGCTTTAACCTCTCACGCTTTTGAAGGCTAAATTAGTTCTGTGAAATTTGTTGAAGGCACAGCATTGTAATCATGCTTGACTTGGAAATTAGCCAGATATCCTCCACAACTTCACAGCAGTTTAGAACAAAAGTGCACCCCAATTTCACATGACTAGATGGCAATACAAGGATTACACATTTTCAAAACACTATTCAAGGAGAATCACTATCTTTTCTTTTAAGTAGACGTCATTTACATTATCTTCCATACTAAAACAGTCCTAATTAAAAAGAAAAATCATCTAAGCTCTCTATTTAAGTATTTTTTCTATATGAATAGTACATGTTATTGCCTCCTTCGAGACAAAAATTGACAAGGAAAACTCAGAAGACTATCATCACCTAGTACTGATGATTCTTGACTCATCCCTATGCCATAAGGACACCATGTATATGTCCACCATATGCATCATTAGAGCATCTTTCCAATTAAAAACCAATATGAGCTTAGTCACCAATGCAGAGAGGACATGCTATAACACAGCTTGCCAGGAAACAAACTAAAAATATTCTATCACAGAAATTACAATTTACCAAAACACTGCCAATATAACCTTTGTTCCAGCAACACCATTTAAATGCATTTCAAATGCATTTGCTTAGTCCACCACCATGTGATGTGATGCTGTACTGACTGCTAACGTGGCCAGTAACTTAGTCTACTGCAACTAAAGATCTTCTGAAAAATAATTCTCATTATTAGGGTCTAGAAGTCCTGAGATCCCTGAGGAACATTCGTCTACCTGCATTAAAAGTTGCTAGGTGACAAACGCATAACTCTCTAGGACTACCATTATCTTTGTTAGATTCATTTCATTTGGCTGCTCTTGGAGTTAAGCAGCTCATCAGATTCCCAAGAGGATATTTATGATAGGAAAACTTTACGTCAGTGAGAGCCTTCGTGTAGACCTTTCTCACCCAGCAAGCATACAAAGAACCCTACAATACTTTTAAACATTTAAAGAAGGAAAAGAAAAAGAAATAGTTTAGAAAGCAAACAATTTACTTGATTTAATATTTTAAATAGCAAAATATCAAAGCAAATAGAGAAGGTAGCAAACTTTATTTCCATTTTAAATAATTAATTATGAAGCTGAAAATGATGCTTTCAGAAGGATAGCAAGGAATTCCTGGATATTTCCTCTAACAACACTCATAAAATGACTAATTTGTAAAGACAGGTGGTGCACGAACGACTAACCATTTGTTTCCATAATAAGGAATTAAATGCTCAATGCACAAACCCAAGTTGATAGTCTAAGAAACCAGATTTGCTTTTATCATTGTAAACCTGGAGGATGGTTGATTATTTTACTCAGATGTTTTCAAAATCTTCCTTTTTTGTTTGTTTGGTTTTTATTTTTTTCCTTACAGGAGGGAAAAGGGGAGAAAAAGTGGTGTCTGTGGTAAGAAAGAATTAAAATTAAGGAAGTAAATAAAGTATTAAAAACTCCTCAGGATCTGTCACATGCAATGAGAGTAACAGATACAGAAGGAGCACTGCTTCTGTGTCTCTTACTTTATTCCGTAGACCAAGACAAGGCACCTGTACCCTACTTCATTACACTCTGAGAAATCAGCAGAAAGAGAGAAGTTATTTATACTTGGTGAGAGCAGCTGAAAGATAAGACCTGGGGAGACTGGCTCCAAGGCTGGGCACCTTCTCTTTAGTTTCAATTTCTAAGTTTTACTTTTTCCTTTCTTCTGCATTTCATACGTTTATAAAATCTTCAAGAGGAAACTGGCAGCTAAAGAAGGTGGAAAGAAGGGATAAAAGCTCATTGCTAAAAAATTACCCAATCTACCAAGAATAATCCCTTTTATACAAACAAAACTACTGAAATATTGGAACTCATGCTCAACTAAGAAGATCCATTCCAATGTGCAGTTCTCCATAAGGATGTGCTATCCATCCTCCAAGCTCACTTTCCAATGGAAGCCATTTATTTGGCAGGCACACCCACCATAAGCCCATTAACATGGTTGATGATTTTGTAGCATCCTTAATGTTTGGGTGCCTGTTCAGTGTATGCACTGCTAGGATGGGTGCCTGCCTTGTTCCACCAGGTACTGTTAAAGAAAAGTTCCTACCAGTTTTATAACCACTTGAACAAACAGTTCTGTTTTTTCCAATCAATTTTTGTTACTTGTGTTTGATCATTTACACTATATTTCCTTACAACGTACAGGATTGTAGAAGCTACCCTACACCCTCAGAATGCAATTTGGAAACATGAGGAAAGGTTTTGTTCACTGCTAAAGAAAAATTGGGAAGTAGATAAACTTTATATGTGGTTTCTTTTTTCATATGAGGAAAATGATCGTCAAGAAGCAAAGCCAGAAACAATAGCACCTTTTTATGTGATGGTGAAGGGATTAAAACAAGGCCCGATTTAAAACGTTGTCTTAAAGTTTTTCTGTTTTCTTCAGCTATTAGTTTAATGAAAGATATCATGCATCCCTGAAAACTCTACTGAACTAGACAAGGGCAGAAGCAAAGCAAAACTCTGAATACCTTCTAGAAGCAAACTTGAAGTGTTAAATATCTCAGGCAGCAACTTCCCTAAGAATATGGCACAGTCAGGAGATGGCTTTAGTATAGTAGTCCTGGCTACCTGTACAGCCACACATTACAGTGGGATGTCAGAGCACTGAGCACTGGCCAAATGCACTCAAAGGGCCAAAGTCATACTTTAAAAGTTTCAAGCAAGCTACAAACACATTGGAAAAAAAATGTTCTTATATGTTTTTCAGAAGCTTGAGTGTGGTTTAATTTAATAGAAATAGCTGACTTCCAAACCTTAGTATTCAAAAGATTAAGAAAGTGAGGTTTCAGATTTGTTCATATTAAGTCATTATGTCATAAATCCTTTTTATAGGATCTTAAGACTATCCCTCACAGTCATTTCAGTGTGCGTATGCACTTCTGCTAAAGAAGGAAGTGTCATTTCCTTCTACATATAAAAAACTAAAGCACAAAGAAACGTAGTAACTCGCCAGAGCAACAATGCAAGCTTTGCAACCAAGCAGCACAGTGCCTTAAACGCAAACATTGCTCACCACTGACCAGTTGCCTTGCTCCTGAGCACACTTAGGAAGGGAGATGAAATTTCACTTACATTGAGGGTCACATTTCACAGACTTTTTAATTTTTAAATTATTTGTTGTAATTTACCTATATACATGTTCAATAATATATAATAAACTTTTATAAAGTTAACAATGCCTTTGTTCCCATCACATCCTGTTCTTTCACTACAGTGGTAAGTTGACCTGTGATACCCAATAAAGAAAAACCCAGCAAGTACATGGGGTTGTATTGTGCAGATCTGCTGAAGTCACAGTATCTTAGGCAGGCCTATTATTAACAATTAGCCACTTACTGTAAATTCTAGCTGACACATCTCATTAAATATAGGCCAAAACAGGCTTTGGTGATTGAACCTCATTTTTAATAGCTTTTCCCAGCATTCTGCCAATTGTTGTCAGGAAGCTGAAAATTACTCCTGCCACTGTGATGCCCACTTTATTCTTGCTGACTGCTGAGAAGTTTCAAAAGGCTGGCCTGCCTCCTCTGTGTCTGATAAAGGTAAAACCCAACCATGTGCTTATGATGGTGATAGGCTTTTAAAAACCTCTCAGCAGTCAGCATGATGGGAAAGGGAGTGGGGGGTAAAGGAAAAATATTTTCCACTGTCATTTCTTCTACATAAGAGCCCAGAGTGGCTTATGACATTGACTGCCCCCTTTAGCACAAATTTGATGTGCAGAAGTGGGACTGAACAGCTGATCTACTGTCCAGAATCTAAATGGCAACTTACTCTGGAAATGTCTGCCATTACATTCCACCTCCACAACCAACCAAACATAAAAGTCAATTTTCCATAAATAACAAGTTTATCCAAAGATGCTTTTTCAGAACTTTCGGGGGGGGGGGGGGGGGGGGGGGTCGGGTCTATTTCTTTTTTCTTTCCCCCAAGCCAGTTTCCCCAACTGAGCAGGGATTCTGGCTATGTCCAAATGCAAGCAAGCAATTGCGAGAAAATTTAGCTTCCCTCGTGGAGTCCTCTGCGAATGTCCTAAAATCTGACTACCCAATTATATTAGTTCCTCTATACTCTTCAGTTTAAATGCTTCCCAGCTCTGATTAAAAAACTAACTTGAATCTTCTGGCTTAGTGCTGGTGTAGTTTCATCAATTATTTCATAGGCTACATTTCAACAGATCCAGTGCACAGCTAAACGTTTTAAGAAAAGGCACTTGTTTAGCTCTCTGCGTACAGATACAGATGATTCTATTTCACTTGTCACAATTTTAGAGTTCCTTCTTTGACCTTAGATTGTTTTAAAGAAGAGTACCCATGGCCAAGAATTTTATTCACCCTGCACATAGACAAAACATAAGGATCCCAGGTTTATTCAGGCTGGAAAGGACCTCAGCTGAAGGGCCATAGCCCAGTCTCCTGCTGAAAAGCAGGGTCAGCTATGAGCTTAGCTTTTTTTCCAGCCAGCTTTTGAAAACCCCCAGGAATTCACACAATCTGGGACTGTACAATCTTCCAAACAAATGAATCCTTTTCAACTTTCAACTTTGGCAGACATTTATAAACTATCTGAAAACAGCCCGATGAAGCAGGTAGGTATCCAGATTGTCCAGAATGACTGAGATGCTGACTAAAATAGCCATGATTTTACACAACTTCAACTCCATAATAAAGTTCCAAAAGCCCCTCTACCTTCCATTCTTGACAGGTTGTCATTATTGTCTGCGCTATGTCCCCAGTCAGGCCAATAATGCACTTAGCACTATCCCCCTTGTCTTCCAAATATACTTATTTTACTCATTTGGCAAACACATTCAGTGAGCACAGCTTCTCTAGGTCCTGTATCTTCCCATTCGTCTGTCTAAGAAAACACTTTTGGCAAACACTTCAATGCATTAATAAGCATGGGGGTTTTTTTCTTCCCCAGTTAGGATGCTACCACATCTTAAAAAAATTAATCTTGGGAGAAAAAGGAATTCAGTTATCTGCAAACCAGTCCACTGAAAGCAGAAATTAAGAATAAAGCTTCAGAAGCCTCACACATTTTGCTTCATAAGTATTCAGGTGTGAAAGTGGAGTAACTGATCTGAGTTCCCTTAGCCTTGATTCAGCCAAGACCTTTTAATGATGTGTTTAATTTTAAAGAGGTAAATGTGACCTTCTCATGGGAAACTTTCTTTGCAATCATTCTTCAGCTTTCTAAT
This sequence comes from Lathamus discolor, assembly GCF_037157495.1. Taxonomy (NCBI): domain Eukaryota; kingdom Metazoa; phylum Chordata; class Aves; order Psittaciformes; family Psittacidae; genus Lathamus; species Lathamus discolor. The sequence goes on from NC_088891.1 coordinate 12,713,631, forward strand.
GAAACCATCTTCCCTATCTAAACAGAAATGATTCTCCTCAGGAAATCTGCAACAGAAATTGGCTATTACAGCATTTCCAAGTTTCCTCTGGGATGAATTTCCCACAAGGGTTCCTGCCTTTTAATTGATATCTTGGTGTCTGAGACCAAACACCACGTCTTCATTTCCTGCTCATCCTTAAGACAGCCATGAGTAGTTTCTGTCAAGAAGTACACTTCTGTCAGAATAATGGGGATAATCACAGGAAATATATGGAGTCATGAAATCAGTTTCCTGCAATGAAACTTTAGGACACTGTTTTTTTTTTTTTTTTTTTGATTCTCAGCTTCAGAACCAGAAATGGTAAAAATAGCAAAGATGTGTTAAGTCACACACAAAACATTCTAATGTGCTGCCGATGTAAGTGCTTTTACTTGCTCTGTATTGTTTTTTCTGCATCTCTCTCAAAATAGAAAGAGATCTAATAAACTTTTGTTTCTTCACCAGCAATGTATACTGCAAAGAAAATGAATCCTTTGATTTTACTCTGCTTCTATAATGAGGGTCTTGCACCTTGTCTGGTGCTCCAACCTATATACATGTGTAGAAGGCAATGCTGGGCTGCTGAGGAGCAGCAAAGAGATACAAAGCAGTATATACTCAACAACAGCTGTGGAACCGTAACACTTTAGCCTAAAAGGAAAGTGAATGCTTTTTGCATAAAATTAAGAATTCAGAGAAAAACTGTCTGATCTTACTGAAAAATAAGCAGACATTCTGCCATATGGAAAGATTCTCAAGTTCTCTAATCTGATTCACATGGACTATTTAGGTAATTAACTAAAGCTGTTTAAAGAAAGGTAAAGAGGGAATATCAGAGAAAGAAGCCAAGCAGACCATCACAAATATAGCAGCTACATTATGCATCCTACAATCACCAAAGGAGATATTATAGGAATGATGATCAGGGTACAAGCTGGCTGGAGCTCAGGGGCTGAAAGCAACTTGTTTCAGCATTATGGTGAGCTCTGGAACAAAGCTACATGACCCTTCCGGTAACATAGGAGATAGCTGCTCATCTCCATGAAGCTCTGCTGTATGAGCTGAGATAGATAACTTATCTCTCCTCTCCACAACCCCTCTCCTCTCCACAAACGATCTGTAACATGGCTGAGGCAGGATGGCAAACTCTTCTACAGAAAGCCCATTTTTGCTATTACTTTTACAACTGTAAAGATCCACTCACTGACTCAAAATTACTTTCTGGTCCCAGTTATCAAACTATTGACACCTGCAGCCAGAAACACAACTGATTGCCATCCACAGTCTACAGGAAGTCTCAAAGGATAAGGTGAGAGTAAATGCTGAAATGAGTTTGAAAAGAACCTTCAATGAGTATATTCTTCTTCATGTGATGGGATCAGGCTAAGCTGAGAGAACCATAAGGATCTTCAAATCAAGCAGCAATTAACAGAACTCATGTACAATAGTGTTTTCTTCAATATAAAATAGATCTTGCTCAGCCTTCCAAAGCTCCATCATCAGAGCCCTGTATTTGGTATTGTTCTCCGAACAAGCAAGTGAACTAAAGCTTCTAATTTCTTGGTTAACTTCATTGAAAGAAAGAATGAGACTGCTGCCAAAAAGCAATCAATGGATAGCCAGTCAAACAAAACACTTAGCGTCATTATTTGAATCCAGTCACTCATGATTTAAAGTTACAAATGTGTTTAAGTGCCTTACTGGATGAAGGCCCAATGACCTCTTTTTTGGACTACAGTCTAGCTAAATCCAACAAACAAATGGAGTCGTACTTGAGAACCGAATATTTAATGCTAAACCCCAAAATCCCCATTTCCTCTTTATTTGCAGCCACACACATTGTCTTCCATATTGATATTTGGAATAACCTCTTCAGAAGACACACAGCCTGGATTCACCTGTGTAAAAATGATTCAAAATCTTGTGATACTTAGGAGATATGTCATCAAGAGCTCTAACGATAAGTCAATACCAAATCAGACCTGAGGAAACAAGTTAAATTTTCTAAAATCTATAACACAACAAGACAAAGGAACTACAGCTCAGGAACCTGGCCAAAGTGCTTTCTTTCAAATCTTGTTAAATAGATTAACAGATATTGTCAGAAAGAAGCCTCATGGAAGGCTGTTTTGAATGCAGTGTTCAGTACAAAATTAAACTCATTCATTCATTTGTAGAACTGAAGAGAGAAAGGAGTCATCAACCTTCAGCCTTTTTCCCTGAAATATTTACCCCCTGCCCATTTCTTAGTGAAAAACTCTCCCGGTATCCCAGCAGCACACAAATACAACTCCTTCCTTCTCCCTCTTGAAATTTACTCAGCCTTCACCAACTCGTCAGACATTGCATTAATAACAGCATTTTCTTGAATACTTTTGAGTATTTTGTTACACTGCAGACGAAATCAGGGGGTTAAAATAGAAGTCAAGTGCTGTGCCCAAGAAATCGAATGTGAACTTGAATATAATTTAAAATCAATACTTTGAGAACCTGGAAATATGATAGAACACATAGGTTCTCCAAGCATAGCTAGATGCACAGAGACAGAAAAACCTAATGAGAGGCCCCCAAAGGTGAGGTGCTTGCGAGGAATAGGATGTGATGCAAAATTTGGTGACTAAACAAAGAAAACTAATGGCCAAGAATGACCACCTGTGACTGGGACAAAGCTCATGATAACCAGCACAGAAGAGTAGCCCTCCGTGTGTTAATGACTTCTAAAATGCTAAAGGATTCATAGGAAATTAAGATGATAATGAACTAAAAGAAGTTAATGAACTTGCTAGGAGAAGCAATGAATGAAGGTAAAGATGGAGGTGAATGGAGATCTGTCAGTTATTACTCAATGCTCTCCCTTACTGAAACAAGCCAGTAATTAACCTATGAAGGTTGAAGGACTAGAACATGACTTTGGTTTCTCATGCTTTCCTTCTAGCATCTGGATGCTGCGAATATTTCAATATACAACTAAATTGACATATTATATTAGCAGAGAGCCAGACTCATCAAACTTGTGCCAAGACAGAATCTGAAAGCCACAAGCATAATCAAATAAAAGGATTCATCTCAATACTCAGATTTTCCTGGCATTGCCACTTGTGACAAACAGTATTATTCTAGTTATGAGTTACTGGTTTTATGTATTGTATTGATCAATAAAGATGAAGGCATTCTGCCAATTTCTTTAGATTTTGTATTGTGAGAATAATAGTACTTAGCAACAGTAACAGGGAACAAAGTAGTCTCAAATCCTAAGGATCATATTTATCTTTTTAAAAGTGACACAAACCAGTTAGTTTCCTTTATAAATATGACAGAACAAGAGCAGTCAAAAGCTGAACAATTGAGCCCTTCATTTAACAAGACAGATGCTGTCAGATTCATTGTGTCCACAACAATTATATAATTCAAGATTCTTTTTTGTAAAGATGACCTATGCAATTTTCCTTCCAGCTTATCTTCTTTTATTTTAAGTTTTTCATCATCTTTCTTATTCTTCTTAATCATAGCCTGCACTGGTAATACATATACTGTAAACCAGATTATAATATATAAACCTATGTTTAATTCAGCCACATTCTGAATAAAAACATTAATGACATCATAATCAACTACAGTATTTTCAACTTGCTTAGATACTGAAGCCCAAGTTCAGATTTATGACAAATGCTTAGTCAAATTTACCATGTTTTCTATCACTCTGGCCAACAGAGTACTAAAACCAGTCAGTACCAGCCGTTACTGCAATCCTCACACAACAGAGATTCTCATTGGCCTCTCAGTTCTGCAGGTATCATAAAACACAGTAATCAACAGTATCACAGAGGTCTTTCAAAGTATCACTCTCTGCATTTTAAAAGCAACTTAGTACTTGGAATCCTGAGAAACTAAAGCAACATATTACATGCAATGCTGAAAAACTACCTCTTGGCATTTCTATGAAGACAGTTTGTCCTAACAAAAATTCTTTACAGTTGGAGGAAATGAAAAAAAAATATACAAAAGGAGATGCTGACAAAGAGTAACGATTTAGTAGCATCTGGTAATAGTCAATGAAACAAACTGTAAGCCTTCCTAAAAAAGTTTGAAACAAAACCACCAGTTTTCCACGTTCACAGGACACACAACTAAAATTCATCTCTCAGTTATGGAAGAGTATTTTAGTTTGCTTAGGGTTTTTTATGAGCTTCTTGTAAGCAGGTTCAAAGTGAGATTTGACTTTGCATCTGTCTTTCAAGATCTAGTGTGTATGATGCACACTAGAAGCTTTACCTTGTTTGGCCTCATTATAGGATCCTTAATTGAGTCTTAATAAAAAGACTGTGTTCTAGTGTCATATGTATTAATTGGTTTTCAAGAAGAGAGGCTTGGAGAAGTATAGACATCTTAATTAGGGATGCATTTCAACACAAATACAAAATTCAAGCCTCTTGTGATTGCCAAAACACTGACATAGAGCTAAACGGTGAAGTGAGGCACGAAGTCTCTAGATCTATTTTGTACCTAGCTAGCAAGGCAAAGAATTTCTGTAGTACATTGATTTAATGCTGCTGAAGACTAAAGTAGGACTACATCTTAAGTGTGTGAAAGGCTGTCACAGGAGAAAAGCTTAATTTATCAATTTGCCAGTTTCTCAGGGGAAGCCATTAATGACAACAGTACGAGACTGCCTTTTAGCACTATTCATTGGACTTATTTTCCTAAT